>NW_017682667.1:6575-9495 GCF_001879085.1 Nicotiana attenuata | reverse complement strand
TAGTGTCTAACTTTAAGTAGGAAAAACTCCCTTATACATTATCCGTTCGGGTAGATGTAGAAAAGGAGGTGTGACAGCTCTGGCGACTCTGCGTGGGGACATACGAACCCAGTAATTTTGATTCGAGGGTTCAAGTAATTCGAGCTTAGTACAATTTGTTATTAGTTTGGTCTTTATCTTAATTTTTCTACATCGTTCCATGCTATATGTGCTAAATGTTTTACCACTTTGATATTTGTTGAAATTGTATATATAAACTGTTGCAAATCCCTTCCTCTCTCTGAGTCTTCTACATCATGGAGAAGGGTGCACTTCGTGTAGCTTCTCTTCTGTTTAGAGTCTTTCCCTATTTAGAACGAGGTTTGGATAAGTTGCTAAGCCGGCGGAGCTTCTGTATCCCCGGTACGCTGCCTCCCCCTCGGCTCGAGTTGTCCGCTCGGGTAAGCCAGGTCTAGACCAATAAACCTAGGATTTAAACCTAGAAGAACCAAAACTCATGCCGGATCCCTAGTAGGACGCTTGTTTGCATCATGTGCGTTTGACTTAGGGGACTCAACACAGGGGTTGGGTCCGTCTAGGACAGGTGACCTGAAATGAATCGACCATCCTGATGCATCTTACGTGCTACTTGCGCATTTATTTGCTCGGCTTTGCATGTTGACCGGCTCATCTAAATGAGTGAATTATGAAAAATAAGCAGTGTTAGGACTAAGTAAGGGTGACCATTTGTTATGAAAAAACCCCAATGCCCAAATAGTACCGAAATGCTGCCGGATTTGTGAAAAATGAAAAAAAGAGAAAAAGAGAAAAATATTTGAAAAAAAGGAAGAAAGTTGTTGTTCAAAAATACATTTTTGATTTTGGCAAATCTGCCCGAACTACGCGGGTCTGATTCTCACCGGATGTGAGATACGTAGGCAAACCTCATCGGTTCCGACCCCAATTTTCAAAAAATCCAAAAATATTTTCTTTCTTCAGAAATCTTTCCTTAGATAATTTTTTTAAAAAAAAACAAAAAAAGAAGTTTTTAAAACTAAAAAACGGTTTCCTTCTTTCTAATGTCTTTCATAAAAATCAAAATCCAAAAACACAGGTTTCTTTCATTTTGAAGTATTTTTCCAAAAATTCAAAAAAAAAAAATCAGAAACAAAAATCCAAAAATACTCTTTTCTTCTTTAGAAGTCTTTTTTTTGTAAATGTTAATCAAAATTTTGAAAATTGAAGTCCAAAAATATTTTTGCTTTTCTGTAGAAGTACTTTTGTAAATAAATAAAAGCTCAGAAATTCAAAACATTTTTCTTAAAGAAGTCCCTCTTTCAAAAATTAAGAGGTTACATCCAAAATCCAAAAATATTTTCTTTTTTCCTTAGAAAAAGAGAAAACAAATGAAAAACTCAAACAAAAAGTATTTTCTTTTTACTTTTAAAATTCCCAAAGTTCAAATCAATTCCCAATCTGCCCGAACTACGCTGGTTTGATTCTCACCGGATGTGAGATACGTAGGCAACCCTCATCGGGTCCAACCTCACCTTTTTGCAAAAAATAGCCAAAAATACCAAAATTTTAATTTCTGTCACAAATAAGTCAGGTGATGCCATTCTTGCTTAAAATAAGCCGAATGTCCCCAAAAGGGCGTCAGAAGGCCGTTTTTGCAAGAACAACCATCTTGGGTCATTTTCAATGGTTAGCGGGCACAGCCTTAAAATCTCCCTCCCAGAAGTGCTGAAAGGCCGTATCTGCAAAACCGAGTCTTTGTTTGCTTAAAGAAAAATAGCCACTTTTCTTTACAGGTCAAAATAAATCATGAAAATACTCCTTAGATGTCTTTCTTTGATAAATAAATAAATAAAATAGATAATTTCGAAAATTGAGTCCAAAAAATATTTTTGCTCGAAAATTCAAACAAAGGTATTTCTTTCTTTCAAAATATCAAAAGAAAAATCAAAATCAAAAATCAAAAATAAATGTTTCCCTTTTTTCTTTTAAAGCATTTCTTTCAAAATTCCAAAAAAGAGTTAGTTTATTTACCCTATTTGCAAGAACTGCGCTTGGTCTGATTCATGCGGGGTCATGATACGTAGGCAATCTCCATAAGATTCGACTGTAACCCTAAGAAAAAAAGAGAAAAAAAAGAAGAAAATATGAGGGAAGGAAATAAAAGAAAAACAAGAGAGAAAGAAACGCAGAAAGAGAAAATAAGGAATCGAGAGAAAAATCATAGCAAAAGAAAAGGGAAAAGCAGAAAATGAAAAACAGAGGGAAAAGAAAAATGAGAGAAAAATAGAAAGAGAAATGATGTTATAAACGTCAATACCACACAAGAGGGGGGGGGGGGGGTGATTTTTGTGGTACCTAATTTTCGCGTTAGAAGAACCTGGTTCTTCTAAGTGTTCTAACTACAGCAGTTTGCGGAATAATAAATACTGAAAGTAAAGTGCACAGAGATTTTTACGTGGAAAACACCTGGCTCAAAAGGTGAAAAAACCACGACCTACTACTCAGTAGGATTTTCCCAAACTCCACTAAAATCACTGAGCCAAAAACTGCATTTACAAAACTCTTTGTAACCTAAGGATTAACTCTAATCCCAGTGTAGCACACAGCCTCAACTGTTGCGACACTTTCAAGTTAACTCTAACTTGAATACTCAGAGTACCTAATACAATTGCTTCTAAGAAAGCTGAAAGGTACAATATGAAAACCTACTACAATTGAACTAGACTTAGAATAAACACAATGATGAAACTGGTTCTTCTATCTTAGTTCATGTAGCTTCAGACGTGCACACTTGTATCTCGCATATGTTGCTTGCAAATCAGACTTGATCTTTTTGCTCTCAAATATGCTTAACTTCTGCTTATGTGCATTCACCTGTAAAAGAGAACAATCGTTATATTTATAGTAGTTGTAATCAGAGTTT
>NW_017682667.1:0-5786 GCF_001879085.1 Nicotiana attenuata | reverse complement strand
AACTAAGGCTCTGACCTTACTATTCACAGGAGTTTTTGCTAAAGAACCAGGTTCAACTGGAGCTGTACTGAGCATATAATCACATGCTTGAAGGGTTTTGCTGCCAAAATGCTCTTTGCTCGAAGCCATTTCCCACTTTTTCAGGGGAACATTCAATCTTTCAAGTACAGTTGTCAAGATAAATCCATAGGGAATGGCATGAACTTTTGAGCCATTGAGTATCCTTTCAAGCAGCTTTACAATAAAGGCAGGCCAGTTGATCTGCTTCCCTTCATTCAGGCATTGCATAAGAACCAGATCCATATAATTTGCTGTATGCCTTCTTTCCTGTCTGGGTAGAAGGCATTTGTTGACAAATTCAAAAAGCACTTTGTGGTCTGGCCTCATTTCACTTTTCTGAACTGCCCTGGCCTCAGGTACCTCTTCATCTGTTGTGGTGTCACAAAAGTTCCTTGTGATCTGAAGATCAGTAGGCAACCCATCCAGGCAAGGCCACCTCTGCCTTGTATAATCATCATATCCCTCACTAGGGATGTCTAGAATCTTGCCCAGCTTTGCAGCATTGAACTTTACTTTGACACCTTTCACTGTGCTAGTCACCAGCCCATTCTTCACTATCCCATTTGCCATAAACTCTACAAGTCATTCCTGGCCAATTTTCCATCCATATGAAGAACCATGTCCTTCCATCCCTGTGCTTCTAGTGCAGTCAGAAGCCTTATCATACCTGGCTCCTCCAGGTCCTTGAGTAGTCTCCCTTTCAGAATTTTCCTCTTGCCAAACATGGCATATCTGTCCTGTTCCTTCTCTGACTCATCTCCTTCATCCTCACTCCATTCATCATCTTCTTCAGCAATTTTCACTTGTTTTCCTTTTGCAGTTGACCTTGTTCTCTTGGCAAGAACAGGTTCAGCAGGTACTGGCTTGGAAGGCTTCTTGGCAGAAGTCCTGGTTCCCTTTGATTTGGTAGTGGGAGCTTCCACAGTAGAACTCCTTTCTAGATGGACCTGTTCCATCTCTTCTTCTTCCTCTTCAACCACAGCCTCCGAGCTTTCACCTATCTTTGCTTTCCCTTTCTCTTTCCTCTTTTTCTTACTTTCTTCTAAAGCCTTCTTCAATTCTGCTTCACTTTCCCTGACCCTACTTCTAGTAGCTCTAATCCTAGGAGTAGACTTGGGTGGTGATTGTTTGCTTTTCTTGGTTGGTTTGGATGCAGCAAGGGTCTTTTGTGAGGAAGCCTTGCGTTTCTTTGGGTCATAGTTGGCCCCCACTTTCTTCAACAAGTCAGCCAAACTCTCTTCATCAGATGAACTAGGTTCATCTTGTTGTTTACTCAGATTAATCAACACCTCAGCAGCCTCACCTGACCACTTCCCCCTGACTTCGAGACTCCTTCTTCCCCACCCCCACATATGGCTAAAGGTTCCTTCTTCTTTTTCTTCCTCATTTTCCCAGAATCAGTCCCACCTACATCTCTAGCAGCCCCTATCAGAACAAATCGATTTTCCTCCCTTTCAACTACATCAGAAAAAACATAGCAAGATTTTACCTCTCTTTGGGTTTCTTGAGTTTTCGCCTGTTCAGAAGACCCAGGTTCATCTCCTTCACTGTTGGAGATGTAATCATCAGATTCAGAGCTAGAGTTGGTCTCAGCTGCTGGGCCTGCTTTCTTTTGACTGGACTGAAGTTTTTCATTCAAAGTTTTTCTCAAAGAACCTGTAGCTACAGTTTTTCTTGCTAGCATTTTCTGGCGATGGAATCTAGGTTTTGGGTTTTCGACTGGTGGTGTGGAAGATGAGGTGTTGGGTGAAACAGGTGGTGGAGTGCCAGGATTGTCTTGGGGATTTGTCATGGTGAGGAATTTCTGAAAACCCTAAGAGAATTTTGGTGGTGTGAAGAGCTTTGGAAAGTTTCAGAGACGAGAGAGAATTATCAGGGGTTTTGTGAGGAATTGATGATTATTGAGTGGTTTGGGGTTTTTAAAGAGGGTAATTATTACTCAGAAACTGCAGCCTTTTCAGTAGTCACATAGAGGTCTAATCAATTTAGAGTTCCGGTCTCCGTAGAGATTAATTTGAATTATTATAATTTAGGAGAAGGTGCCGTTATATTTAGACTTCTAGTTTCAATGAAAATGGTTCAATTGACCCAACGGATAGAATTGTTAGGACGTTTGGTATATCTAGGACTCCTGCTCATGATTGATAATTAAATTTTTCTAATTGTGCAAAGAATAGAAACATACCTGAACTTTCTCATGAGCATAATTTTTCGAACTAGGTTCTTCAAGTGAAACTTCTCTTGATTATGCCTCAAATGTCAAAATAGAAAATTTGTAAGAGATTAGTGAATTTCATAGACACATGTCACAAGAGTATACTATTTACAGTATGAGACTGAGTAGAAATTAGTCTAATATTCACAAAAATTAAGAACTCCTAGCCAAATTTTTTTTTTCTTGTGCATTCTGAACTGGACCTTTTAGGTGATCTTAATCATCCCTAATTCCAACCTGTTCCTTTCAAAGTTTTCTCTACTCAGTGCTTTAGTGAAGATGTCAGCTATTTGTTTATCAGTAGCACAAAATTCTATGGAGATTAACCCTTTCTCATAGTTATCTCTTAAGAAGTGGTATCTAACATCTATGTGCTTGGTCCTTTTATGATGAACAGGGTTCTTTGTCATACTTATAGCACTAGTGTTATCACAGAATATTGGTATGCATCCCACTTCTATACCAAAGTCTACTAATTGTTGTTTGATCCACAGTAGTTGAGCACAACAAGAAGCACCAGCCACATACTCAGCTTCAGCAGTAGATAGGGCTACTGAATTCTGTTTCTTGGTGGCCCATGATACAAGACATGAACCAAGAAAGTGAGCCATACCTGAAGTGCTTTTTCTATCCACTAGGAAACCTGCATAGTCAGCATCAGCATAACCTACTAGATCAAAATTACTACCTTTAGGGTACCATAGGCACAATTCAGTAGTCCCATTCAGATATCTCAATATCCTCTTGACAGCAGTCAAGTGAGACTCTTTAGGATTAGCTTGAAAACGAGCACAAAGTCCTACACTGAAAACAATGTCAGGTCTGCTGGCAGTAAGATACAAGAGTGAACCAATCATACCCCTATACAACTTTTGATCAACTGATGAACCAGGTTCATCAGCATCTAATTTAGTGGCAGTTGCAATAGGTGTATCTATTTCTTTAGAGTCCTCCATTTTAAACTTCTTGATTAGTTCATTTGTATATTTCTGTTGATGAATCATGGTTCCATTTGAGCTTTGTTTTATCTGTAAGCCTAGGAAGAAATTTAGTTCACCCATCATACTCATTTCAAACTCACTTCCTATTAATTTAGCAAATTCCTTGCTCAACCTATCTGTAGTGGCTCCAAATATTATATCATCAACATATATTTGTACAACAAGAAGATCTTTACCTTTTTCCCTTAGGAACAAAGTGCTGTCAATTTTACCTCTTTTGTACCCATGCTCCAGAAGGAATTTTGACAATCTTTCATACCAAGCTCTTGGGGCCTGCTTGAGACCATAGAGAGCTTTATCTAGCTTGTATACATGGTCAGGACATTCTTTACTTTCGAATCCTGGAGGTTGTCTCACAAACACTTCTTCTTTGAGATAGCCATTTAGGAAGTCACTTTTGACATCCATTTGATGAAGAGTGAATTCCATATGTGCTGCAAAGGCTATGAGGAGTCTAATTGCTTCAAGTCTAGCCACTGGAGCAAAAGTCTCATCATAATCAATGCCTTCCTCTTGACTATAGCCTTGAACCACCAACCTTGCCTTATTTCTTGTAACTGTTCCATCTTCATCTAGTTTGTTCCTGAAGACCCATTTTGTTCCAATGACTGGCCTGTCTTTTGGTTTTGGAACTAAGTGCCAGACTTGGCTTCTTTCAAACTGATTGAGCTCATCTTGCATAGCATTGACCCAATCTGCATCTTGTAGAGCTTCACTCACATTTTTAGGTTCAATGAGGGACAGAAAAGCATCAAATGCACACAGGTTCTTCAGTTGTGATCTTGTCTTGACCGCAGATGTTGGATCATTGATGATGTTCTCAATGGGGTGAGAACTCAGGTACTTGTATGATTTCCCCACCATCTGGTTCCTGCTAGATTCTCCTTCATAGTTATGCTGCAGAGGAACAGGTTCAGGTACAGGTTCCTTCAGATTGATTCCCCCTGTCAGGTTGCCCTGGGTGAGAGGACCTGTTCCATCACCTGCTCCTTCCTTTGATGCCACTTTTACTTGTGCTGTTGCTTCAGTCAATTGTCTCACCAGTCCAATGGCTTCATCTTCATGTTCCTGTCTCTCACAAAGAGTGTTAGATTCATCAAACACAACATGTACACTCTCTTCAACACATAGAGTTCTTTTATTAAACACTTTGTATGCTTTGCTATGTGAAGAATATCCCAAGAATACTCCCTCATCACTTCTGGGATCAAACTTACCTAGGGAGTCTTTGCCATTATTGTGCACATAGCACTTACAACCAAAATCCCTAAGATGGGATATGTTTGGTTTTCTCCCTTTAAGTAACTCATAGGGAGTTTTCTCTACATGAGGTCTAGTCATGCATCTATTTTTTATATAACAACCAGTGTTTATAGCCTCTGCCCAGAAGCTAT
The DNA here is from genome assembly GCF_001879085.1 of Nicotiana attenuata. Classification (NCBI taxonomy): domain Eukaryota; kingdom Viridiplantae; phylum Streptophyta; class Magnoliopsida; order Solanales; family Solanaceae; genus Nicotiana; species Nicotiana attenuata. The sequence goes on along the minus strand of NW_017682667.1, from coordinate 1,116 downwards.
GAGGTAGTTTACTGGAAAGTAGCATGGTCCTTTCCATATCCTCAAGTCCTGTTCTTCCTTTCAACTACCCCATTTTGCTGAGGAGTCCTAGGGGCAGAAAAATTATGATCTATTCCATTTTCATCACAAAATTTAGCAAATTGTGCATTTTCAAATTCAGTTCCATGATCAGATCTAATGGATGCAAGTTGATTTCCTAATTGTTTCTGGGTTTTTCTAATAAAAGCAGTGAACATTTCAAATGCTTCATCTTTAGAAGTTAGAAACAATACCCAGGTAAATCTAGAATAATCATCAACAAGCACCATTACATATCTTTTACCACCTCTGCTCATGGTTCTCATTGGACCACAAAGATCCATATGAACCAGTTCCAACGTCTTGGACGTACTTACCATTTTCTTAGGTTTGAAGGATGACCTTACCTGCTTCCCCCTTGCACATGCCTCACAAACTTTGTCTTCCTTGAACTTGATATTAGGTAACCCTATCACCAAGTCCTTGGAGACTAATTTGTTCAATTGATTTAGACTGGCATGGCCAAGTCTTTTGTGCCAAAGGAGGGGATCATTAATTAACACACTCAAGCAAGTTAGTTCATTTTCAGAGAGAGTTGACAGATCTACAATGTAAATATTGTTAACTCTCCTTCCCTGCAAAACAATCTTGTCAGTAGTAAGGCTAATTACAAAACATTTTGTGGAAGTGAAAGCCACAAGATTACCTCTGTCACATAGTTGTGACACACTTATCAGGCTATATTTTAAGCCATCTATCAAATAGACATTCTCAATGGAATGAGAGTCTGTCTTTCCTACCTTTCCAACACCAATGATCTCACCTTTCTTTCCATTTCCAAAGGAGACATTACCTCCTTTTAGGTTCTCAAGTGAAAGGAACTGGTTCTTGTTACCAGTCATATATTTTGAGCAGCCACTATCCATGTACCATAGTTGGCTACTTCCCTTCACTTGGTCCTGCAAAATGAAATCATGGGTTAGTCTTAGGAACCCAAACTAGTTTGGGTCCCTTTCTATGGGCAAAAGGATGAATTAAATTTTTCTTTGCCCAACCAGGCAGTTTGTGCTTTTCTTGAACAAAGGCTTTGTTCTTTTG
>NW_017682666.1:3337-9496 GCF_001879085.1 Nicotiana attenuata | reverse complement strand
GCGACCGCGGTGGGCTCTTCGCGACCGCGGTGGGGTTGATGCGGTCAGCGGTGAGCAAGGCCATGTCTTCGCGGCCGCGCTCGATATTTTGCGGTCCGCGGTGGACTTCCCGGCCGCGGTCCTTTTTCTGCGGTCAGCGGTGAGGATCTGAGAGGACTATATATAAACGAGCCTTTTCTGCCATTTTTCATTTTTTTCAAAAACCTAAAGCATAAGAGGCGATTTTTCAAACACTCTTTCTTCCCCAAAACAAAAGTAAGTGATTTTAAACTCATTTCTTTCACTCCTTAACTTCTTTTTACAAGATTTCATCCTAGAATCTAGGGTTTTCATAGTGGAATTGGGAATTTTGGGTAGAGCTTAGGAATATTGAAATTTGGGGATATAGACCTCAAATTGAGGTCAGATTCCAAAACCAATTATATATCCGGGCTCGGGGGTGAATGTGCAATCGGGTTTTGGTCCAAATTTCGGGTTTGGACCGAGCGGACCTAGGGCCGATTTTTTGCTTTTTGGGGAAATCATTTGAAAACCTATTTTCATGCATTAGAATTGATTCATTTAGCATTTATTAATAGTATTAATTAAATTGTGGCTAGATACAAGCGAATTGGAAGTGGAATCGAGAGGTAAAGCGGTAGTTGAGGCTTGAATTGCATTTGTGGCATCGAGGTAAGTGTTTGGTTTGACCTTAGCTTGAGGGATTCGGAGTTGTGTCTTGTTTGCTATGTGTTAATTGTTGAGTACGACGTATAGGCATGGTGACGAGTATCTATACGTCGGTGTCAAGCATGCCCGTGAGTCTTATACTATGATAAATGTGACTCCGTTTCGTATTGTTCATGGTTTATATGATGATTTCTATTGTTGAACAAGGCTTGTGGAAGTATTATTGGTAATTGAATATTGTAGAGTGTTGGCTCTAGTTGTGAATTGAGTTGTTGGTAATTGAACATTGTAGAGCGTTGGCTCAAGTTGTGAATTGAGTTGTGAAGTAATTGTGGAAAAGAGATGAGGTTTATGATATTGTCTCCCTTGCCGGGATGTTATTGCTTTTGATATTATCTCCCTTGCCGGGATGTTGTTACTCATGATATTGTTTCCTTTGCCGGGATATTGTTGTTATGTTGTTGTTCCCTTGCCGGGATTCTATTGTTATTTTATTGATTCCCTTGCCCGTATTGCTTTGTGATTGTTGCTCGGGTAAGGAAGAGTGTAAAAGCACAAAAGGTGATGCCGTGCATGATATTTGTGAGAGAGTGTTAATGCACGAAGGGTGATGCCGTGCCGATATTGTGAGGATAAAGAACGAAGGATGATGCCGTGTCGCACGATGTACAATGTTGTGCCATGATATGAGTGATAATGCACGAAGGATAATTCCGTGCCATGATTTTGTGAGCTAAAAGCACGAAGGGTGATGCCTGCCGATTATATTGATTCTTATGGTGAGAACGAGAGTAAAAGCATGAAGGGTGATGCCGTGCACTTGTCTTTGATTTCCTGATTCTTGCTGATAATTTAGTTATGGTGTTCTTTACGTTTATTTATTGGTTTTCTGTTGTTACTTGATTTCCCCGCAGCATGTTTTCCCCCTCCTATCTTACCTGTAAATTTTTGCCTTTATTTTTCCTCTGTATATGATTTAACTGCACAGGATTATTTGGTAGTCTGGTCCTAGCCTCGTCACTACTTTGCCGAGGTTAGGCTAGGCACTTACCAGCACATGGGGTCGGTTGTGCTGATACTACACTCTACACTATGTGCAGATCCTGGTGCTGCAGCTTTTGGACCACAGTGAGGTTGCTGCTTCCAGTTCATCAGGCGACCCGAGGTAGTCCTGCAGGCGTCCGTGGGTCTTGGCGTCTCCTTCTATTATTTCCTTTCTATTTTTACTTATTCAGAGACAGATTCGTGTATTTCTATTAAGACTTTATTTGTAGTACTCATAGATGGTCCGTGACATTGTGACACCAGATTCTGGGTAGAGTTGTACTTAGACTTCCGCGGTTTGTATTAATCTAAACTATCAAATTTCATCTTCCGCATTGTTGTTGTTATTATTATTTCCGCTGCTTTTGTTCCGTTGTTTGATAATTGTTAAGGAATCAAAACTTGAAAAAGGTAATTAACTCAGAATAGTTGGCTTGTGTAGCTTCCACTAGTAGGTGCCATCACGACTCCCGAGGGTGGGAAACCCGGGCCGTGACAAGTTGGTATCAAAGCTCTAGGTTGCTTAGGTCTCACAATTCACGGACAAGCTTAGTAGAGTCTGAGGGATCGATACGGAGACGTCTATATTTATCTCCTAGAGGCTACAGAGTTAGGAAAAACTTCACATCTATTCTTTCCTGTCGTGCGATCTGGTTTCTAAATGCTAATTGAACTTCTACTCTGTTCTTTCGCAGATGGCGAGAACACGCGCTTCTTCATTCGCTGATCAGCAGCCCGAGCCCCCAGCGGTAACATCTATGAGGGGCGGAGGGCGAGGCCGAGGCCGTGCTAGGGGCCGAGGCAGGGGCAGAGCTCAGCCCAGAGAAGCAGCACCAGTGGCGAAGCCTCAGGTTGAGTTTGACGATGAGGTTCCAACCCAGACAGTTCTAGCAGGACCAGCTCAGGTCCTAGAGGGGTTCATCGCCACCCTGGTACTCCAGGATGCTCTGGTCCGTCTAGTGGGCCTTATGGAGAGTGTCACTCGGGCAGGCTTACTTCCTGTAGCACCAGCTATCTCTCAGGCTGGGGGAGGAGCACAGACTCCCGTTACCCACACTCCGGAGCAGATGGCTCCCCAGTTTCAGAGTCCAACAGCTCAGCCAGTTTGAGCAGTTCAGCCAGGTGTGGTAGCTCAAACTGGTGAGGGAGCAGTTATGTTTGCCGATGCTTTGTGGAGGTTGGATAGGTTCACCAAGCTGTTCACTACTACTTTTGGTGGTATATCTTCTGAGGATCCCCAGGATTATTTGGACAGCTGTCATGAGGTTCTTCAGAACATGGGGATAGTGGAGACCAATGGGGTCGACTTTGCTGCTTTTCGACTGTCTGGATCCGCCAAGACTTGGTGGAGAGATTATTGTTTGGCTAGACCAGCTGGGTCAACGGCTTTGACTTGGGATCAGTTTTCTCAGCTATTTCTGGAGAAGTTTCTTCCTATCACTCAGAGGGAGAACTATCGGAGGCAGTTTGAGCGTCTCCAGCAGGGTTCTATGACTGTCACTCAGTACGACACCAGATTTATTGACTTGGCCCGTCATGCTCTTCTTATACTTTCCACTGAGAAAGAGAGAGTGAGGAGGTTCATTAAGGGACTCGTTCAGCCTATTCGATTGCAGATAGCTAAGGAGACGGGGAGCAAGATTTCTTTTCAGAAGCGGCCAATGTGGCCAGGAGAGTGGAGATGGTTCTATCACAGGGGAGTGGTCAGGGGTCTAACAAGAGGCCTCGTCATTCGGGCAGATACAGTGGTGCCTCATCTGGAGGCAGAGATTCTTTTGGTAAGGGCCATCCTTCCAGGCCATTTCATTCAGCACTTCAGGCTGCTCACGATGCACCAGGTGGCCGTGGTTCTCATATGCAGTATTCTGATAAGTTGCCCTACAGTGCACCACCAGCTCCTATCAGTCCACCGCCGCTCCATAGTTTTCAGGGTGGTCATTTAGGCTATCAGGGTCACTAGTCTTAATAGCCGAGGGCTTGTTATACTTGTGGCGATACGAGGCATATTGCTAGATTTTACCCTCAAGCACCGAGCAGCTCTCAGCATTAGGGTTCCCGTGCTATGGTTCAGGCACCGAGTGTTCCACCGCCCGCTCGGCCAGCTAGAGGTGGAGGTAGAGGAGCTAGAGGTGGGGGTAGAGGTATTAGAGGTGGAGGTCAGGCCGCTAGAGGTGGAGGCCAGCCAGCAGGAGGCCGTCCTAGAGATGTAGCTCAGAGTGGTGGGGCCCAGCCCCGATGTTATGCTCTTCCAGCCAGGCCTGAGGGTGAGGCTTCCGATGCAGTTATCACAGGTAATGTTCTGGTTTGTGGTAGAGATGCTTCAGTTCTATTTGATCCGGGATCTACATAATCCTATGTGTCATCTTATTTTGCACCGTATCTGGTCATGCCTAGTGATTCCTTGAGTGCTCCTGTTTATGTGTCTACACCGGTGTGTGATTCTATTGTGGTAGACTGTGTCCATTGTTCCTGTATAGTTGTGATTGGGGGTCTTGAGACTCGAGTAGATTTGTTACTTTTGGATATGGTTGATTTTGATGTCATATTGGGGATGGACTGGTTATCACCTTACCACAATATCTTGGATTGTCATGCCAAGACTGTGACGTTAGCCTTACCGGGTTTACCTCGTCTAGATTAGAGAGGGACTCCTGGTCATTCTACCCGTAGGGTTATCTCATATATGAAGGCTCGGTATATGGTTGATAAGGGATGTTTGGCCTATTTGGCGTATGTTCGTGATTCTAGTGCCGAGGTTCCTCCTATGGATTCTGTGCCTGTGGTTCGTGAGTTTCCTGAGCTATTTCCTTCAGACCTGTCGGGTATGCCACCCGACAGGGATATTGACTTCTGCATTGATTTGGCTCTGGGCACTCAGCCCATTTCTATTCCGCCGTATCGTATGGCCCCGCTTGAGTTGAAAGAATTGAAGGAGCAATTGCAAGACTTGCTTGATAAGGGCTTTATTAGGCCTAGTGTCTCGCCGTGGGGTGCGCCGGTGTTGTTTGTTAAGAAGAAGGACGGATCGATGAGGATGTGTATAGACTACCGGCAATTGAACAAGGTCACAATCAAGAATAAGTACCCATTGCCGAGGATTGATGATTTGTTTGACCAGCTTTAGGGTGCCCAAGTGTTTTCCAAGATCGACTTGAGATCTGGCTACCATCAGTTGAGGATTAGGGCATCCGATGTCCCTAAGACAGCTTTCCGCACTCGGTATGGGCATTATGAGTTCTTGGTGATGTCATTCGGGTTGACAAATGCCCCAGGAGCTTTCATGGATTTGATGAACCGAGTGTTCAGGCCTTATTTGAATTCCTTCGTAATTGTCTTCATTGAAGATATTTTGATCTATTCCCGCAGCCGGGAAGAGCACGAGCAGCATCTTCGAGTCGTTCTTCAGACTCTGAGGGATAGTTAGTTGTATGCTAAGTTTTCGAAGTGCGAGTTTTGGTTGAGCTCAGTTGCATTCTTGGGCCACGTTGTACCAGCAGAGAGTATTCAGGTGGTTCCGAAGAAGATAGAGGCAGTCAAGAACTGGCCTCGACCCACATCAGCTACTGAGATCCGGTGTTTCTTGGGTTTGGCAGGCTATTACCGTCAGTTTGTGGTGGGGTTTTCATCTATCGCATCCCCGATGACCAGGTTGACCCAGAAGGGTGCCCAGATCAGGTGGTCGGACGAGTGTGAGGCGAGCTTTCAGAAGCTCAAGACAGCTTTGACTACGGCGCCAGTGTTGGTTTTCCCACAGGTTCAGGGCCATACACAGTTTATTGTGACGCATCTCGTATTGGACTTGGTGCGGTATTGATGCAGGATGGCAAGGTCATTGCTTATGCTTCACAGCAGTTGAAGATTTATGAGAAGAATTATCCAATTCATGATTTGGAGTAAGCAGCCATTGTTCACGCGCTGAAGATTTGGCGGCACTATTTGTATGGCGTGTCATGTGAGGTGTTCACGGATCACAAGAGTCTGCAGTAGCAGAAGGAACTAAATTTGAGGCATGGGAGGTGGTTGGAGCTGTTGAAAGACTATGATATCACCATCTTATATCATCCGGGGAAGGCAAATGTGATGGTCGATGCTTGGAGTAGAAAGTCAGCCAGTATGGGCAGTCTCGCGTATATTCCGGTCGGTGAGAGACCGCTTGATTTGGATTCAGGCTTTGGCCAATCAGTTCGTGAGGTTGGATGTCTCTGAGCCCAGCCGTGTGTTAGCTTGCACAGTCGCTCGTTCTTCATTATTTGAGCGCATTTGAGATCGACAGTATGATGATCCTCATTTGTGTGTTCTTAGGGACACAGTGCGGCACGGAGGTGCCAAGCAGGTTACAGTTGGAGATGATGGAGTCTTGAGGATGCAGGGTCGTATTTGTGTGCCTAATATGGATAGGCTTCGCGAGTTGATTCTAGAGGAGGCCCATAGTTCCCGGTACTCTAT
>NW_017682666.1:0-3229 GCF_001879085.1 Nicotiana attenuata | reverse complement strand
AGGTTAAGTATGAGCATCAGAGGCCTGGTGGTTTGTTTCACAGGATTGAGCTTCCTGAGTGGAAGTGGGAGAAGATTACTATGGATTTCGTTACTGGACTTCCGATGACTCGGAAGAAGTTTGATGCTGTTTGGGTCATTGTTGATAGGCTGACCAAGTCAGCGCATTTTATTCCTGTTGCAGCCACCTATTCATCGGAGAGTTAGCTGAGATCTACATCCGAGAGATTGTTCGCCTTCATGGGGTGCCGATATCTATTATTTCGGATCGGGGTACGCAGTTTACCTCGCGCTTCTGGAGGGCAGTTCAGCAGGAGTTGGGCACCCAGGTTCAGTTGAGCACCGCGTTCCATCCTCAGACGGACGGCCAGTCCGAGAGGACTATTCAGATATTGGAGGATATGCTCCGAGCCTGTGTCATTGATTTTGGAGGCTCGTGGGACCAGTTCTTACCTTTAGCAGAGTTCGCCTACAACAACAGCTACCAGTCCAGCATTCAGATGGCTCCATATGAGGCGTTGTATGGTAGGCGATGTCGGTCTCCAGTCGGATGGTTTGAGCCGGGAGAGGCTCGGTTATTGGGTACAGATTTAGTTCAGGAGGCCTTGGATAAGGTCAAGATCATTCAGGACAGGCTTCGTTCGGCTCAGTCGCGGCAAAAGAGTTATGCGGATCGTAAGGTTCGAGATGTAGCTTTCATGGTTGGTGAGCGGGTCTTGCTCCGAGTGTCGCCTATGAAAGGCGTGATGAGATTTGGGAAGAAGGGCAAGCTTAGCCCTAGGTTCATTGGCCCATTTGAGATTCTCGATCGCGTGGGAGAGGTGGCCTACAGACTTTCCTTGCCACCCAGCTTGTCAGCCGTGCATCCAGTATTTCATGTGTCCATGCTTCGAAGGTATCACGGCGATCCAGCCCACGTGTTAGATTTCAGCACTGTCCAGTTGGACAAAGATCTGTCTTACGAGGAGGAGCCGGTAGCCATTCTAGACCGGCAGATTCGACAGTTGAGGTCGAAGAGTTTTCCATCAGTGCGTGTTCAGTGGAGAGGTCAGCCCCTTGAGTCATCGACCTGGGAGTCCAAGTCTGATATGCGGAGCCGTTACCCTCATCTATTTCCTGACTCAGGTACTTCTTTCTTTTGTCTGTTCGAAGACGAACGGTTGTTTTAGAGGTGGAGAATGTGACGACCCAAAGGGTCATCACCGTATTTCTCCCTTTCTCCGCGCTTCCGAGGCCTTGGAAACCTCACTTTTAGTTGCCTCGATTTGCGTACGCAGTCCGAGCGCGAAGCCGGAAAATCTTTATGTTAAAATATGTGAATTCTGTGAAAAATTTGAAGAGTTTTGATATTAATATTGATATAGTTGACTTTGGTCAACATTTTGGGTAAACGGACCCGGACCCGCGATGTGACGGTCCCGGGAGGTCCGTAGAAAAATATGGGACTCGGGCATGTGCCTGGAGTCGAAATCCGAGGTCCAGAACCCGGGTAAAAGAATTTTTCTGTTAAATTGTTTTCTAAAATTATTCAGGAAAAATGGAAATGAGTTAGAAAATATAGGTATCGGGCTCGTATTTTGGTTCTGACGCCCGGTACAGGTCTTAAATATGCGTTAAGCGCTTTCTGTGAAATTTGGTCAAAATCGGACGTCGTTTGACGTGTTTCGGACCTAAATAGCTAAAGTTGGAAGTTTATGAACTTTGAAATGAAAATCATGAGTTTTGAGGTTCGATTCTTTGATTTTGATGTTATTTTCGCGATTTGATCGCTCGAATAAGTTTGTAGGATGTTATTGAGTTAGCGTGTGTGTTTTGTTGGGAGCCCCGAGGGCTCGGGAGTGATTTGGAGGTGGTTCGGGGTGGTTTTGCACTTAGAAAAAAAATCTGGTATTTTGCTGTTTGCTGGTATCTGGTACATTACTCTATGCGATCGCATAGGAGCCTCCACGATCGCATAGAGTAAATTTCAAGTTGCCTCGTTTGTTCTATGCAATCGCAATAACCCCAACGCGATCGCGTAGCTTTGTCCAGTCCTTCAATGCGATCGCAGCCCTTACCCCCGCGATCGCATAGCTTTAATCTGAGCAGCCCCATTTTTTTTCCTCTATGCGATTGCAGGTCCTCCCATGCGATCGCAGTGACCAGTCTCCCTTACTCTATGCGATCACATCCCTTGCTCCGCGATCGCATAGAACAATTTCGTCCAGTGATTTTTGATAAAAAAAACAGAACCTTCATTACGGGATTTTTCTCACTTTTTCACATGGGCTCTTCTCTTTCACACTCCATAGACGATTTTCAAGCTCCTCTTCCTCCATATCTCTTTGGGTAAGTATTCTTAACTTCATTATCTCCTAATCCTTTCATCTAAACACTAATTTCCTAGCCCTACATCATGAATTCAAGGTAGAAAATGGGGGTTTTGGGTAGAACTAGGGCTTTGGGAATTTTGAGTGATTCAACCTCAATTTGGGGTCGAATCTTGAAACAAATTACATATTTGAACTCTTAGGGTTATGGGTGATTGGATTTTGGTCCGAGCCTCGAGTTTAGACCATGTGGGCCCGGTGTCGGATTTTGGTATTTTTGGAAGAATGATAGGAAATTCATTTCTAGGCTATGGGATTTTGTTGTTGAGCCTCAATTGATATTATTGAATTAATTATGCCTAGATATCATTGTTTCGGAGTTGGATACTAGAGGAAAGGCGGTATTGGAGAGTTGATTGCTATCTTTTGGACCGAGGTAAGTGTTTGATCTAACTTTGGCTTGAGGGAATAGGATTAGAATATTATTTGATAATTACTAAATGTTGAGTACGGTGTATAGGCATGGTGACGAGTATCTATACACCGGTGTCTAGCATGACCGTGGGTCCTTATTGTGCTTATTCTGGTTTTGTTGTGACTCTTCCTTGTTAAATTGGTGAACTCTATAATGTGAAAAGTATGAGAAGGAATTTACGATTTTGTCAACTCTTTGGAGCATTGGCTCGAATGATAAAGCAACTATTGAGTAAGAAATGAAAGAAGGAGAAAGAGATGTGATCATTCCCTTGCTGGGCTGTTTACGTATATTGATTATCTCCCTCGCCGGGATGTGAAGGTTGTTGTTATTGTTCCCTTGCCGGGATTTGATTGTTTACTTGTGTTTTCCCTTGCCGGGATATCTATTACTTTTGTCTATCCCCTCGCCCCCATTGTTTGTGATTGTTGTTTGGGTGAGGTTGA
>NW_017682665.1:4723-9496 GCF_001879085.1 Nicotiana attenuata | reverse complement strand
GATGGCTTGGTTGGCGGAGTTTTGCGATTTTCAAGATCCAAAGATAGTTTCCTAGGCTCATATGAATATGAACCCATTCCATGCAATGCATTCACGCACTCCACTCTACCGGCATCTCATTGGCATCCATGTTAAGAAGCACGGCTTCAAGAGGATCTTCAACATTAATCAAAGCACTTGTGTCATCCACTATCACCGCTGTGACAATGTCCACAAATGAACACACCTCCATACTATTGGGTTGCCTCATTGACTTGCACACATGAAATACCACCTTCTCATCACCCACACGGAATGTTAACTCCCCTTCTTCCACATCAACCAATGCCTTCCCCGTAGCTAGGAAAGGTCTTCCGAGAATAATAGGCACTTCGAAATCCACTTCGCAATCCAATATGATAAAGTCGGCCGGCAATATAAATTTGTCCACCCGGACAAGCACATCGTCGATTATACCTAAAGGCCTCTTCATCGACCGGTCCGCCATTTGAAGTCTCATTGAGGTTGGCCTAGGTTGCCCAATTCCCAAAGTCTTGAAGACTGAGTACGGCATCAAATTAATGCTAGACCCCAAGTCACATAGGGCCTTAGCAAAGTCCGCACTTCCGATAGTGCAAGGAATAGTGAAAGCTCCAGGCTCTTCTAGTTCCGGGGCCATAGAATGCACAATCGCACTAACTTGGTGCGTCATCTTTATTGTTTCACACTCCATAGAACGCTTCTTGGTGACTAAATCCTTCATAAATTTTGCGTACCCAGGCATTTGTTCAAGTGCCTCCACTAAAGGAACATTGATTGTGAGGCTCTTCATCATGTCTATGGTGGAGGTGGTCTAGGCAAGGGTGCCTTGGCCTTGGGCACCGCCGGCTCGGGCATATCAATAATGTGTTCCCTAGACGGGTTCACGGTCTCTTGAGTCTCTACCCCGACCTCATCATCAATATCAATCTGCACATCATTTGTCACTATTGGTTCAACTACATTGTCAACATTCAAAGGTGCATTAGCATCATGCAACTCAATTTCATCATTCACAACTTGATTCTCAACCGAGGCATGCACATCACCGCCTCTTCCACTCCTAGTTGTAACCGCCATCACATGATTGTTACCCCCCTTCGGGTTCACTACCGTATCACTTGGTAGTTTACCTTTTGGTCGGGTATTTAAAGCTTGAGAGATTTGTCCTATTTGCACCTCTAGGTTCCGGATAGATGTGTTATGCGAAGCCAATTGTGCGTCAGAATCTTGGTTTTTTTTCATCATCTGCTCGAACATCATTTCTATCCGTCCCATATCACTTCCAGAAGAACTAGGCCCTTGTGACTGAAAGGGGGGTGGATTGTTTGGTTGTTGGAACATGGGGGCCTTTGAAAGCCTTTCCCCCTGCCACCATTATTCCACCCTCCTTGATTGCTACTGTTGTTGTTCCAATTGTTGTTGTTCCCATTCCAATTGCCTTAGTTATTACCTTGATTACCCCAATTGTTGTTCTGATTGTTATTGTTCCAATTGTTGCCACCTTGTTGTTGATTATTGTTATTCCAATTGCCGTCTCCTTGTTGATTGCCCCAATTGCCTTGGGGGCGCCATTGTTGATTCCCTTGATTTCCTCTATTTCCTTGGTAGTTATTGGCATTCCTCACTTTGATCATCAAAACACTCGTCCGAATAACCACCACCATCATTGTTGTTATCAAACTGCTCACCATTACCTTGAGGTTGTTGTTGCCCTCTTTGCCTCCTATTTAGCATAGAAACATTCTCCATTACATTGACTTGGCACGGGTTTTGTACTTGTTGCAATTGCACCTTCGCCAACTGATTCATTGTTGTTGTAAGTTCGGCAATAGCTTGGCCATGATCACTCAACTCCTTGTGCAAATGGATGACCGTGGGGTCACCTTGGGGTATATTCGCTCGGCTTTGCCATGCCGAAGAGGTGTCCGCCATTTCATCAAGTACGTCACATGCCTCTTGGTAAGAAAGTTTCATAAAGTTTCCACCGGCCAATTGGCTCACAATGCATTGATTCGTGGTGTTAATGCCCCTATAGAAAGTCTGCTGGATTATCGCCTCAGTCATATCGTTGTTAGGGCACTCCTTCACCATTGTTCTATATCGCTCCCAGATCTCATGCAATGGTTCCGTTGGCATTTGCTTAAAGGCTAGAATCTCGTCCCGAAGAGCCGCCATATGACTTGGAGAAAAGAACTTGGCAATAAATTTGTCCGCCAATTCATCCCATGTGGTGATAGAATGATTTGGTAACCTTTCTAACCAGTCCAACGCTTTGCCCCGAAGAGAAAACGGGAAAAGCCTCAATCGCAACGCATCCTCTAACACGTTTGTTTGTTTGCTGCCCCAGCAAGTATCTACGAACCCCTTCAAGTGCTTGTATGCATTTTGGTCGGAGGCGCCCGTAAAATATCCCCTTTGATGGCACTCGCGAACCCTTGATTAGGAAGAACTCTTGGGACCGCTCTTGGCGGTGGCGGAGGAGGGTCTGGAATAGGATTGTTGTCATTTGCATTAGCATTGGCATTTCGACCTCTCCGTGGTACTTGAGGTACCGGAAGCTCATCTTGCTCAACATCTTCAACCTCCTCCCGCGCCAAGGCATTGCCAAGAGGGTCATTTCCGTTTAGAGCCATGTGTACCTGATGGATCAACACAAATAAAGTTAGTAAAAAAAAAGAAGGAAAGAGAAGCAAAACACAAAACTAGCTACACAAATAGTCAACACTGTAAGCTCCCCGGCAACGGCGCCAAAAAGTGAATCGCGCAGCGGACTCAACATTAGAAAGAGTGGGCGCTAATACTTTTACCCAATAGTGGTATCGGGGTCAATTTCCACATGGAGCTAGAAAGGGAGTTGGATATTTGCTTATCCTAGAAATGCGTGTTTGCTTCTAATTGATCTTGTAACATTTTTGGATTTTTATGATTATCAACTACAATTCAAAAACTACTAATTATAACTAAATTATGCTAAGGTATTAATTCTAGGTTGTATGCAAGATAGAGAAAGGCACTAGGGTCGTGGCATTTACCTAGGTGGTCAACTAATGGGTAGAGATTCCTAATACAAGAATGATGATTATGGGGCTTATGCTATAACCGTTGCACGATTGCACTCACTCTCACACCTCTTGGTAGAAAGAGTGATTTTGCCCAATTGACTCTCTCGAGACCAATTGGGTAGGCCAACAAGCCCAAGCAACTTAAGGTTCAAATTGGGTAATTACTCTGTCGAGGTTTAACCCGTTAATAGGGACTACCATTCTCATGGGTCCATCCCAATTCCTTGTTGGGTTAATTTTGGAGTCATAGACACTCTTTCTCAAGAAGAGTCAAGACCCACTAAGCTAGACTTAGTGTTTGCAACCACCAAATCCTAGTTAAATCATAAAATTAACCCAAATAGCAAACACCCAACATCATTCAAGCATTAAACAATCACACCCATTAATTACCCACACTAGGGTTGAGCCACAACCCTAGCTAATGGGTTTAGCTAGACATAATAGCAACAGAAATTGAAGAAGTAGTAGATAAAATCAACATATTAATTAACTAGAATGTTAATCTACAAGAATCCACGATAAAACAAGATGAAAATGCCCAAAATAGGCGAAAACTTGAGTCTCACGAGTGCTGCTGCTATCTGATATCTAAAACTTAACCAAGAAATAATAAAATATTCTATTTATACTAGGCTAGAAAAACTGGACAAAAATACCCCTGCGGGGCTGGCGCGGACCGCGCAGAAATACAGCGCGGCCGCGTAGGGGTCTTGGCCTTCGATCACTCACTTCTGAAGCTGGGGACGCGGGCCGCACAAATAGGTAGCGCGGCCGCACAGGCTAATGGGCGCGGACCGCACAATAATGAAGCGCGACCGCGTGGACACCAGCGCTGACCGCGTAGAAAGGAGCGCGGACCGCATGGAAACCCTTGAAATGTATACTCTCTGAATCTCCTAGTGTGACCGCGCAGCAAATCAGTGCGGTCCGCGCTAGGTCCTCTTGTCCCCACTTCAATGATTTTTGACACTTGAGCAGGTTTCACTCCGTTTCGAGCCGAGTCGCTCAAACCTGCAACCAAGCGCACTTTGTAAGCATTCAGGGTCTATTTTATGACAATTCATACATAAAGCATAGGCAATTATGGGCATAAAACGTGTTAAAATCACAGTTATCACGGTACCATAAGAGTGTTTCATAAAACTGCAAAGGCGAACAGACCGATCCCATAAATGTATCTCATAATCCAACCGAGGCGAACAACCCGCTCCCATAAGAGTGATGTTACATGATACTGCCGAGGTCATACGGCCTGATCAACAATATGCATATCATAATACTGCCGAGAGACGAATGACTCGATCCATAAATGCACCTCATAATCCTGCCGAGGCGAACGACCCACTTCCATAAAAGTAGTGCTGAGGCGATCAATCCGATCCCATAAGAAAAGTAAAACTTTCGACGAGTCATTAGCCCAACTCACGAATATACGTACGAGTTAAGGAATCAAGAAACTTCCGAACAAATAAAGTGCAACTCGGGAGTTTCCGTAAGAGAAAGTGTAATTTCCGCAACTAATCAAGTAGCGCGCCAATTTTCTAGAATAACAAAGCTCAATACTCTACGCAAGACTAGAGTAAGGCTAAAACATAAATTAAAGCATTTAAGTAGGTAACAATAAATTAAGTAGTACAGTTAAAGCATAGTGTGAGTCTAAGTCTATCAGACATAATCAAGAATCTAG
>NW_017682665.1:0-2697 GCF_001879085.1 Nicotiana attenuata | reverse complement strand
CTTATGGTTGGAAAAATTGTGCAAATAAATGTTGGACCAACTCAATCTTTTTTAAAGAATATGCCAACTTCTGTTAAAAGGAGAAATGGGCCAGCTTATGGATTTTAGAAGATGGGCCAGCTATTTATTTATTGAGAAAGTGGGCCAATTTGCTTATTTAGTTATGGTATTGAGCCAACATCTATAAAATAAATGGACAAAATGTTTATAGACTTCTTAAAGGCATTGGGCCCATTGGACAGAATATGCCTTGGCCCATTATTGAGCTCCGAAAATGGGCATAAGCTGAAAGCCCAATGAATTTCAAATGCTGGTTTACTAAGATAGCCCACCTGGGGTAAATTGCGAGTCTGACCTCTTTTGTTCTAAGCCATTAACCCTTATTTTTAACTAGCAATTTCAAACACCTATTTAAGATCTAGCCACTTTCTACCAAAAAAATCTAAAATCCTAGCAGAGATGGTCACATGTAAAATCTGAATTTTATCACAATAAATAAAGGTTTCAAGCATGACTCTTTTGTTATTTTTCTTTGAAGAATAGCCTATCATAAACTGGCCAGAATTGCAAAGGTGCAAAAGTAGTCTTTAAGCACATTACAACCTACTTGAAACATCTCATTTTATATGCATCAAAACTATAATAGATAGTAAAGACAAATAACACATGAATAAAGAGTGTTTGATCAACCAAGGATTTATTTTTTACATATGAACTACAACAAGATATATTTAACAACAAAGAAATTTAGCTAAGCACTCATTTATTTAAATGGATATGCTCCCAACAATCAAGATGAGTTCCAATCTTCTTGTTAATGTGAAAATATCTGCAACATAAGATTAAAGAGTTACCTGAGTCGCAGAATAATAAATACAACAACGAAGAATGGAAGCTCAGCAACTAGAGCAGCATAAAAACAGCAGCAAAACAGCAGAAAACCAGCAGCAAATCCATGTTAAAACAGCCCGAAAACTTCGAGAAGAAACCCAGAAACGAACTCTAAAGAGGACTTATACTTTTCTAAAAGTTTGCACTCTAAGATTCACTCCTAAAGCTCACCATTTCAGCTTACTTTTCATGTGTTCAACTGCTGAAATTTTTTATGTTTTTGTGTGTTTAAGCAATTCTAAAAAATGTCTATGGAAGTGTGATCTAGTTTTTATAATGAAGAAAGGGCAGCCCTTAAATAGGCAAAGAAAAGCCAACTTTTGGAAAGATTTTAGTTCACCAAAAATCTCCCCAAAAGAGGCTGATTTTGTGTGCTAAAGGCTGTCCAAAAGGTGAAAGGACAGCCTGAAATCTGCTATGGCAGGAGCCAAAGGGTCACTTCAGCCACCCTACTAAAAGCAAAGCTACTAGTACCCTACAAAATATCTAAATTTCAGATTTTAACAACACCAATATCAACCTATTGATTCAAATTAAACCAAGTATTAAACATGTAATTAAATTTCAACACATGTATTATGAACCAACATGAGCAAACAAAAATTAACTATTAAAGCCAAACGGAACGCACGATATCGCTGAAGCGATTTAACAAAGACAAACATAATCAGAAATGGATTAGAATAAAGAAACAAGACAGAAACTAACTCTAAACTAAAAACCCAAAAAAAAAGAAAAATCAGAAAATTAATAACGGGGCGGGGATTGCGATTTTACCATATACTCGAGCATCCGGGAGACGACGATAGGTAGTGGTACGACTTTCGAGCAAGCTTTTATTGTTGATATTCTTGAAACCAAAAAATTCCGGTGAATCCGAGTCCGGTTTCAATAATATCAACGACACAACCTTGCTCGAGGCCGGTTAGAGAAAAGAAACGGGCGGCAGTGGGCGGCAGTGGGCGGCAGTGGCGGCGGCGCTAGGGCAGTGGTGGTGGCGCTAGGGCGGCATGGGGTTTTTTGATTTTTGAGTCGGAGATATGGAAAGAGGGGGAGAAGAGGAGGCCGGTGGTGTAAAATTTTTGGAGTTTGGGGTGGTGGGCGGCGGCTAGGGTGGTGACGGCGCGACTAGGGTTTGATTTTGTTGATTATTGGTGGAGATTTGGGGGATTTGGTTGTGGATCTAGAAAGAGGGTGATGAGAGGAAAAGAATGGTGTAATTTGGGGGTGTTTGGACGTTGGCCGCCGCCGGTGGCGAATTCCGGCGGGCGGCGCTGGGCGGCGGACAGGCGGAGTTGCTGGGGAGGAGAAATAAAAGAGAGAGGAAGAAGAAAAATGAAGAGACAATAAGGGAAATGGGGGCAAATTTTGGCCAAACTAAGCTTTAAATACCTAGGGTGGGAGATTAATCAGGGCCGTTGGATCAAGATGGGATGGATGGGTAAGATTCAATCTTCAGATTACTAATTGAAACGACGTAGTTTTGATCCAAAACTATGTCGTTTGGACCCTCCCCTTGGCACCCCCTTGTGGACCGAGTTTGGACGAAATGGGCTCAAATTTTGGGCGAATTTTGGCTCAATTTTAATTAAAATACACTAGTCCAATCCCTACCCCATTTATCAAACCATTAATCAACTCTTGAAACTTATACATACAAAAAATAAGAAAAACACACACACACACACACACACACACACACACACACACACACATATATATAATAAAAATGTAGAAAGAAAAGATAGGGGACAAAATTAGGACTATTACAGCTGCCCTCTTTGCGTCGAGAACTAGTAGAGGTAG
>NW_017682664.1:0-9497 GCF_001879085.1 Nicotiana attenuata | reverse complement strand
TTTGATCCCTCCTATCTATATTTCATCATTTTCTAGTTAATCCATCATTAGAATTTGAATTTAGGGTCAAAAAATTGGATAGTTTGGGGGAAAACTTCTTAGACCTAACTTTTGGATGTTGAGTGGGCATTTGACCTCCGATCTGGGTGATTTTTATATGGTTAGACTCGTGAGAGTACGAGGGTTCTGAAAATGTGAAAATTATTCAATTCCGAGACGTTGGCCTGAAGGGCGTTTTGATCATTTTACCTATTTTCGCGCCTTAGCTTTAAATTTAATAGTGGAATCAGTTGTTTGCATTATTACTTACGATATGTAATTGAATTGCATAGATTTTGGCCATTTGGAGTCGGATACTCGTGACAAAAGTGTGATTTAGAGTTGATTTTGGTGCCGATTCGAGGTAAGTGGCTTGTCTAACCTTGTGTGGGGGACTTTTCCCCTTAGGATTGTTACTTGATATTTGAGTGGCTTGTACGTAAGGTGACGGGCGCGTACTTGAGCCGATTGATGGAAAAATCCGGTTTTACTTAAGTTATTGAGATTGGTTTCTTTCTTACTTGCCTTATTCTACTTGAAATTATAACTTGTGCTAGATTGGGAAAAAATCATGTTTAGTTGACTTGCTTGCCTAATTGCATGAGTTGTTTTGACTGTTCTACGTGAAGCATGCTAGGCTAGTTCTATCTACGTTATATTTCGTACTTCATTCCTTGGTATATTTCTGGCTGTGGTTGCGCGTTTACATTGGGACTACGGATGTGGGATTCCGGTAGCTCCCCCTCCCCCCCTATTTGTTTACTTTGGGACTACGGGTTCGATTCCCAGTAGATCCCCCTGCACTTTTATTTTGGGAGTGCGGGTTAGATTCCCGATAGATCCCCGCTGCATATTGATAGTTGGACTACAGGACGGTATCCCGGGAGATCCTTCGGTTTGGCACATGAGTTGGACTACGGGACGGTATCCCGGGAGATCCACTGGACAGTTGAGGAAGGGCTACAGGACGGTATCCTGGGAGACCCTCATTGTTATTCTTGGTATTGAGCTGTAGTCATTCTGTGTCCATTTTGTTCTTTGTGTAGTTGTTATTATTTCGTTAGCCTATCTTATTTCACTGCCGTACTCATTATTTCTGTCAGATTTTCATACTGTTAATTAATATTATATTTTACCTCAATAGGGCCTTGACTTTCCTCGCCACTATCCAACCGAGGTTAGGCTTCGCACTTACTGAGTACCGCTGTGGTGTAGTCATTCCCTTCCTGCGCATATTTTTCATGTGCAGATCCAGGTACCTCTTCTCAGGCGCACTATCCTTGAGGCGAGGAGACACACCGAGACTTCGAGGTATATCTGCAGCGTCCGCAGAACGAAGAGTCTTGTTCCTTATTCTAGTTGTAGAGCTGTTATCCTATCATACTTTTGATGTAGATATTCTAGAGATTAGAGTACTTATGGTAATTCTATTAGCCTGTGTTTCCCGTGAGTTTCCGGGTTTTGGGATTAAGTTTTAGACTTCCGCACATCTTTAGAGTTGTATAGGCCGAGCGACCTTATATTCAGTTGTTATTTTTCATATGTTTAGTTTTAATTGATTATTCCTCAAGTTAAATTGTTATTTCCGCACTGTTAGGCTTACCTAGTTGTAGGAATTAGGTGCCATCAAGACATGTTCATGGAGGGTGAACGGGGGTCGTGACAAGTTGGTATCAGAGCTCTAGGTTCATAGGAGTCACGAAACACAGGCCGGTTTATTAGAGTCTCGCTGATCGGTACGGAGACTTCTGTACTTATCTACGAGGGGCTATGTAACTATTTAGGAAAAATCTTCATTTCATTTGAATTCCTCATCGTGCGATATTTTTGGACATCAAATTCTAAACTTTTGACTTCTATTCTCTCACAGATAGTGAGGACACGTGCTACTCGAGATGATCAGGCACTCGCACCCCCAACTGCAGCCGCCAGAGGCCGAGGCCTGGGAAGAGGTCGAGGAGGCGCACGTGGTGCAGCCAGAGCACCTGCGCGAGCTGCCGCCGAGGTACCACCAGCAGATCCATCCGGAGCCTAGGCACCTGGCACACCTACTACTGCCACTACTACTCCAGCGCTCTTGGAGACTTTGGCTCAGTTCATGAGCATGTACACCACCTTGGCTCAAGCAGGGTTGCTTCCCATTGCTACAGCCACATCCCAGGTCGGGGGAGGAGTACAGACTCCCGCCGTCCGCACTCCTGAGAAGCGAGTGCAGGTTGAGCAGGCTCCCGAGATTATTCCGGCACCGCCTGCAGTGCCAGTTCAGCCCGAGGATGGGTCAGCTGCCTCAGAGGATGAGCAGCGGAGACGTGAGAGGTTCAAGAAGTATGATCCCCCAGTGTTCAGTGGATTAGCATCAGACGATTCCTTGGGATTTCTAGAGGAGTGTCATTGTATTCTTCGCATTATGGGCATAGTGGAGTCTAGCGGGGTTTCTTTCACTGCTTTTGAGCTTCGGGGAGCCGCCTATGATTGGTGGCGGACTTATGAGATAGACAGTCCAGTCGAGGCTGCTACACTGACTTGGACCCAGTTCTCGGATATGTTTATGAGAGAGTTTGTTCCCCAGAGTCTCAGGGATGCATGGCGTTAAGAGTTTGAGCATTTGCGCCAGCGTGCTATGACCGTTACGGAGTATGCTATCCGTTATACCAGGTTGGCCAGGCATGCACCGGCTTTGGTTGCTACAGTTCGGGAGAGAGTTCGCAGGTTCATTGAGGGTCTTATCCCACCCATCAGATCTAGCATGGCTCGAGAGTTGGAGACGGACGTTCCTTATCAGCAGGTAGTGAGCATTGCTAGGACGATTGAGGGTATGCTCGCCAGGGAGCGAGGGGAGAGGGAGGCCAAGAAGTCTCGAGAGTCGGGTCACTACTCTGGTGCACGTACCCCATCAGCAGGGCATTATGGTAGGGGTTATTCGGGTCGCCCAGTTCATTCAGCTCTTCCAGCAGCCGGTAGTGCTCCAGCTCCACCTGCACCTCAGGAGCCTTACTATGCACCTCCAGTTTCTAGCGCGCCTCCTGCGCGGGGTATTTCCAGAGGTCAGTCCGGCAGGCCTAGTCCCAGCCAGTCGCAGCCACCGCGTCCTCCCAGAGCTTGTTTCGAGTGCGGTGATACACGCCACATGGTTAGGGACCGCCCCAGACTTGGTAGGGGCGCATCTTCACAGACTGCTCAGCCACAGCGTGCTCCTCAGAGTTCTTAGGCCATGATCACAGCTCCAGCTGCTACCCCACCTGCCCAGCCGGCTAGGGGCGAAGATCGGGGAGATAGAGGTCGCCCTCGAGAGAGGGGCCAGGCTAGATATTATGCTATTCCTGCTCGTGCTGAGGCTGTTGCCTCCGACTCCATCATTACAAGTATTATTCTGGTTTTTCACAGAGAGGCATTGGTTCTATTCGGTCCGAGCTCTACTTACTCTTATGTCTCTTCTTACTTTGCTCCTCATTTGGGTGTGCCTTCGGATTCTTTGAGTGCCCCGTGTATGTTTCTACTCCTGTGGGAGATTCTCTTGTTGTGGACCGCGTTTATCGGTCATGTTTGGTTACTATTCATGGTTTTGAGACCAGAGCAGACTTATTATTACTCGGTATGGTGGATTTTGACATTATTCTGGGCATGGACTGGTTGTCGCCCCATTTTACTATTCATGATTGTCAAGCCAAGACCGTGACTCTGGCTACGCCAGGTATCCCGCGAGTTGAGTGGAGTGGTACTTTAGATCACACTCCCAGTAGAGTTATCTCTTTTCTTAAAGCTCACCACATGGTTGTGAAGGGGTGTGTCACGCATTTGGCTTATGTGAGAGATGTTAGTGTTGATACCCCTTCTATTGATTCTGTTCCAGTGGTACGGGATTATCCTGATGTATTTCCAGCTGATCTTCCGGGCATGCCGACTGATAAAGACATTGATTTTGGCATTGATCTGTTGCCGGGAACTCAGCCCATTTCCATTCCTCCGTATCGTATGGCTCCTCCTGAGTTGAAGGAGTTGAAGGATCAGTTGCAGGAATTGCTTGGTAAGGGTTTTATTCGACCCAGTGTTTCACCGTGGGGTGCTCCTATTTTGTTTATGAAGAAAAAGGATGGTTCTATGCGCATGTGTATTGACTACCGCCAGTTGAACAAGGTTACAGTGAAGAACCGTTATCCTTTGCCTCGTATAGATGATCTGTTTGACCAGCATCAGGGCGCACAGGTGTTTTCTAAGATTGACTTGCGCTCAGGTTACCATCAGTTGAAGATTCGGGAGCCAGATATCCCGAAGACTGCCTTCAGGACTCGATATGGCCATTACGAGTTCCTTGTCATGTCATTTGGGCTGACCAATGCCCCTGCAGCTTTCATGCATTTGATGCATATTGTGTTCAGGCCATATCTTGACTCATTCGTGATTGTTTTTATTGATGCTATTCTGGTGTATTCCTGGAGTCGGGAAGATCATGAGCAACACCTCAGGACCGTGCTACAGACCTTGAGGGAGAAAAAGTTATATGCAAAGTTCTCAAAATGTGAGTTTTGGCTGAGTTCTGTGGCACTCTTAGGCCATGTGATTTCTAGTGAGGGTATTCGGGTGGATCCGAGGAAGGTAGAGGCCGTGCAGAGTTGGCCCAGGCCGTCCTCAGCTATAGAGATTCGCAGTTTCCTTGGCTTGGCGGGCTACTACCGTCGTTTCGTGGAGGGATTTTCATCGATTGCTGCCCCTATGACTAGATTGACCCAGAAGGGTACCCCATTTCAGTGGACAGAGGAGTGTGAGGCAAGCTTTCAGAAGCTCGAGACAGCTTTCACTACAGCCCCAATTTTGATATTGCCTACCGGTTCGGGGTCTTACACTGTCTATTGTGACGCCTTGAGAGTTAGCCTTGGAGCAGTGTTGATGCAGGACGGTAGGGTGATTGCTTACGCGTCCAGACAGTTGAAGATACATGAAAAGAATTACCCTGTCCATAACCTTGAGTTAGCTGCCATTGTTCATGCCTTGAAGATCTTGCGTCATTATTTATATGGAGTGCCTTGCGAGATCTATACTGATCATCGGAGTTTGCAGCACTTGCTCAAGTAAAAGGATCTCAATATGCGTCAGAAGAGGTGGTTAGAGCTGCTGAAGGACTATGACATCACTATCATGTATCATCCGGGCAAGGCCAATGTTGTGGCAGATGCCTTGAGTCGCCGGGCGGAGAGTTTGGGGAGTTTGGCATATCTACCAGCTTGAGAGAGGCCTATGGTGATGGATGTTCAGGCCTTAGCCAGCCAGCTCGTGAGATTGGATCTTTTAGAGCCCAGTCGGGTTCTAGCTTGTGTGGTTTCCCGGTCTTCCTTATTTGATCGTATCAGGGAGCAGCAGTATGAGGACCCTCATTTACTTATCCTTAAGGGCAAGATTCAGCGGACATTCCAGGGATGTGACCATTGGAGATGATGGAGTATTGAGGATGCAGGACCGGATTTGTGTGCCCAATGTTGATGGTCTCCGAGAGATGATTCTAGCAGAGGCCCATAGTTCGCGGTATTCCATCCATCCGGGTGCCGCGAAGATGTATCAGGACCTGAGACAGCACTACTGGTGAAGGCGGATGAAGAAAGATATAGTTGGCTATGTGTCTAGATGCCTCAACTGCCAGCAGGTGAAGTATGAGCACCAGCGCCCGGGTGGGTTGCTCCAGCAGATAGAGATTCCGGAGTGGAAATGGGAGCGCATCACCATGGATTTTGTATCTGGACTTCCACGGACCTTGATGAAGTTTGATTCCATTTTGGTTATTATGGACCGGCTGACCAAGTCCGCTCATTTTATTCCTGTGTGTACCACTTATTCATCGGAGCGGTTGGAGGAGATTTATATCCGGGAGATCGTCCGTCTGCATGGTATTCCAGTTTCTATCATTTCGGACAGAGGTACTCAGTTTACATCGCGGTTCTGGAGAGTCGTGCAGCAGGAGTTAGTTACTTGGGTGGAGTTGAGCACGACATTTCACCCCCAGACGGACGGATAATCCAAGCGCACTATTAAGATTCTTGAGGATATGCTCCGTGCGTGTGTGATTGAGTTTGGAGGGTCTTGGGATCATTTCTTGCCATTGGCGGAGTTTGCTTACAACAATAGTTATCAGTCCAGCATTCAGATGGCGCCGTATGAGGCTTTATATGGCAGGAGGTATAGATCCCCGGTGGGTTGGTTTGAGCCGGGTAAGGCCAGGCTATTGGGCACAGAGTTAGCACAGGATGCATTGGAGAAGGTTAAGACGATTCAGGATAGACTCCGTACAGCCCAGTCCAGACAGAAGAGTTACGCGGACAAGAAGGTTCGTGATGTTTTATATATGGTTGGTGAGCGGGTTCTGCTTCGGGTCTCGCCTATGAAAGGCGTTATGAGCTTTGGGAAGAAAGGAAAGTTGAGTCCGAGATTTATTGGCCCTTTTGAGATCTTGAGGCGAATTGGGGAGGTTGCTTACGAGCTTGCCTTACCTCCCAGTTTGGGCGGAGTTCATCCGGTATTTCATGTTTCGATGCTCCGGAGGTATCACGGTGATCCGTCGCACGTGTTGGACTTCAGTTCAGTCCAGTTGGACAAGGATCTATGCTATGTTGAGGAGCCAGTGGCTATATTTGATAGGCAGATCAGGAAGTTGAGGTCAAAGAACATAGCTTCAGTGAAGGTCCAGTGGCGGGGTCAGTCGGTCGAGGAGGCAACTTGGGAGACCGAGCAGGATAGGCGCAGCAGTTACCCTCATCTTTTCACTACTTCAGGTATGTTCTCTATGCTCGTTCGAGGACGAAAGAATGTTTAAGTGTAGGAAGATGTGACGACCCGGCCGTCGGCCTAAGAATTTACGCCCCGATCCCCCATTAACTGCTTCCCCTAAGTTCATTTCTGCTATTTTGGTTTGCCGGGACGTTCGGTGTTGAGTATTGGAGAGCTTTGGGACACTTAGTCCCTAAATGAGAGATTAAGTGGTGAAAAGTGGTCCGTAGTCGGAACAGTGTGAAGACGACCTCGGAATGGAAATCCTATAGTTCTGTTAGCTCCGTTAGGTGATTCGGGGTTGGGAGCGTGTTCGGAATGTATTTTGGAAGTCCGTAGCTCATTTAGGCTTGAAATGCCGAAGTTTGAATTTTATAAGTTTCCGGTCCGATAGTGAGTTTTTTATCCGAGGGTCGGATTGGAACTCCGTAAGATACAGTGGTTCCGTCATGTTATTTGGGATGTGTGTGCAAAATTTCCGGTCATTCGGACGAGGTTCGGGTAGTGAGTTTCCGGTCCGATAGTGAGTTTTTTATCCGAGGGTCGGATTGGAACTCCGTAAGATACAGTAGTTCCGTCATGTCATTTGGGATGTGTGTGCAAAATTTCCGGTCATTCGGACGAGGTTCGGGTAGGTTTTTGATTGAAAGCGTGTTTTGTTGGAATTTGAAGTTCTTAGGCTTAAATCTTTGATTAATTCGGGTTTCCAGCGTTGTTTCAGGTGTTTTTAAGATTGGTACAAGTTTGAATAAGCTCTTTGGTGGTATTGGTGCTTTTGGTTGAGTTCCCGGGGGCCTCGGGATGATTTCGGGTGGTTAACGGATGAATTTTGAAGTTATTGCAGCAGCTGAATGTCCTTCTTCTGGTATTTTTGCATCTGCGGCTTGGGAACCGCAGATGCGGCGCCGCAGAAGCGGCTTGTCTCCTTTTTCCTCGGAAACCGCAGAAGCGGTGCCATTTCTTCAAAAGCAGAGCCGCAGAAGCGGCTTAGGCATCGCAGAAGTGGAGCCGCAGAAGCGACCCAGCTATCGCAGATGCGGCCCTGTTCCTTTTTGTGAAAACCGCAGAGGAGGCTTGATTTTCCGCAGAAGCGGATATCCCTAGGCAGAAATAGAAATTTCAAGGGTTTGAGTTCATAAGTTACAAAAATCAATTGAGAGCTCGGGATAGGGCGATTTTCAGAGGGTTTTAAGAGAAGACCATTGGGTAATGTTTCTTTGATCCCTCCTATCTATATTTCATCATTTTCTAGTTAATCCATCATTAGAATTTGAATTTAGGGTCAA
Source organism: Nicotiana attenuata (assembly GCF_001879085.1). NCBI lineage: Eukaryota > Viridiplantae > Streptophyta > Magnoliopsida > Solanales > Solanaceae > Nicotiana > Nicotiana attenuata. The sequence goes on along the minus strand of NW_017682664.1, from coordinate 1,419 downwards.
AAAATTGGATAGTTTGGGGGAAAACTTCTTAGACCTAACTTTTGGATGTTGAGTGGGCATTTGACCTCCGATCTGGGTGATTTTTATATGGTTAGACTCGTGAGAGTACGAGGGTTCTGAAAATGTGAAAATTATTCAATTCCGAGACGTTGGCCTGAAGGGCGTTTTGATCATTTTACCTATTTTCGCGCCTTAGCTTTAAATTTAATAGTGGAATCAGTTGTTTGCATTATTACTTACGATATGTAATTGAATTGCATAGATTTTGGCCATTTGGAGTCGGATACTCGTGACAAAAGTGTGATTTAGAGTTGATTTTGGTGCCGATTCGAGGTAAGTGGCTTGTCTAACCTTGTGTGGGGGACTTTTCCCCTTAGGATTGTTACTTGATATTTGAGTGCCTTGTACGTGAGGTGACGGGCGCGTACTTGAGCCGATTGATGGAAAAATCCGGTTTTACTTAAGTTATTGAGATTGGTTTCTTTCTTACTTGCCTTATTCTACTTGAAATTATAACTTGTGCTAGATTAGGAAAAAATCATGTTTAGTTGACTTGCTTGCCTAATTGCATGAGTTGTTTTGACTGTTCTACGTGAAGCATGCTAGGCTAGTTCTATCTACGTTATATTTCGTACTTCATTACTTGGTATATTTCTGGCTGTGGTTGCGCATTTACATTGGGACTACGGATGTGGGATTCCGGTAGCTCCCCCTCCCCCCCTATTTGTTTACTTTGGGACTACGGGTTCGATTCCCAGTAGATCCCCCTGCACTTTTACTTTGGGAGTGCGGGTTAGATTCCCGATAGATCCCCGCTGCATATTGATAGTTGGACTACAGGACGGTATCCCGGGAGATCCTTCGGTTTGGCACATGAGTTGGACTACGGGACGGTATCCCGGGAGATCCACTGGACAGTTGAGGAAGGGCTACAGGACGGTATCCTGGGAGACCCTCATTGTTATTCTTGGTATTGAGCTGTAGTCATTCTGTGTCCATTTTGTTCTTTGTGTAGTTGTTATTATTTCGTTAGCCTATCTTATTTCACTGCCGTACTCATTATTTCTGTCAGATTTTCATACTGTTAATTAATATTATATTTTACCTCAATAGGGCCTTGACTTTCCTCGCCACTATCCAACCGAGGTTAGGCTTCGCACTTACTGAGTACCGCTGTGGTGTAGTCATTCCCTTCCTGCGCATATTTTTCATGTGCAGATCCAGGTACCTCTTCTCAGGCGCACTATCCTTGAGGCGAGGAGACACACCGAGACTTCGAGGTATATCTGCAGCGTCCGCAGAACGAAGAGTCTTGTTCCTTATTCTAGTTGTAGAGCTGTTATCCTATCATACTTTTGATGTAGATATTCTAGAGATTAGAGTACTTATGGTAATTCTATTAGCCTGTGTTTCCCGTGA
>NW_017682663.1:0-9498 GCF_001879085.1 Nicotiana attenuata | reverse complement strand
AACGGAGGTAACTTCTCAATGAAAGCGACGACTTGAAAGGCCTCATTAATGACCATACCTTCAGCAAGGAGGTCATGCACAATGACTTGTAATTCTTGGACTTGAGTTATGACCGACCTAGTGTCAATCATCTTGAAATCCAAAAACCTTGCAGCCACGAACTTCTTAAGTCCGGCATCCTCAGTCTTGTACTTCTTCTCAAGCGCATTCCATAACGCTTTTGAAGTTTCCATGACACTATAGACATTGTACAAGCTATCTTCCAAACAACTCAAAATGTAGTTTTTGCACAAGAAATCAGAATGTTTCCATGCTTCAGTTACAACAAATTGTTCGTTATCTGGAGTGTTTTCAGCCAGCACCGGAGGATCCTCCTTGATGAATCTGCAAACTCAACGTGGTAAGATAGAAGAGCATCTTCATTTGCCAACGTTTGAAGTCAATACCGGAAAACTTTCTGGGTTTTTCTGCTGGTGCCATAGCATGAGCAGGAGTTGAACGGCTTGACGAGGCAGCAACACTCGTAACAGTAGCACCCGTTCCCGCAACATTTTCATTAGTTTGGTTTTCATTCGTCATTTTTCTGTAAAGTTGGAAACAAAACAGAACTTGGTTAAATCAGTGAAGTTTTGATATCTTCAAACTGAATACCAAACCAAACATACAACATGTAACAATGGTGAAGTTTTTATATACTTCAAACCCGTACGTTTATTATTCCGGTAAAGTTTTGATATACTTTAAACCAGACAGAACAATTATTGGAGTAGAAAGCACGAAGGCTTTAGTCTCCAAACCAGTATACAAAATATATATTTCAACACAGAAACGTTAGTATTAAAGTTCCTTAAGCTTGTTGTTGCTACTGTGTTAACACGCAAAATCAGAAAACTGTTAGAAGAATAAAAGAAACTAGAAAAACAGTAAAGATTAAGAAATATTCCGAGTCCACAATTTGCTTGTGCGTCCTTAAGGAATTTTAACCCCCTCACACGTTGCCAAGGTAATGGATTAAATCCTCCCAGGATAAAACAGAATAAACCTTCCTGCAACAGTGGCAATACAAACTGCAGGATACCAACGAACTTAAAGAACGGAGCAAAATCACACTTACGAATTTGAGAGAGAGAGACTGCGAATTAGAATGCAGTATTTTAAGAAAGAAGGAAGTTCTGTAATGTTTTTGGTGTGTTAAAAACGAAGCCATGCCTCAGAATTTATAGGCAATTATTGGAAGAGGTGTGATGTTTGTTCTGGAAAAGGTGCCTTTTCAGAAGTTTACGCGGCCTGCCGCGGTTACGCCAGGACCGCGGCCAGAGTGGCCCTCTAAATCTGCAGCAGGGTTCTGGCGCGGTCCTACCGCGGTTACGCCAGGACCGCGGCCAGACTATCCTTCTGAATCCTCAGTAGTGATCTGGCATTTAATTAATTATTAAATAATTAATTTTTCCAAATCCAAGTCCAAGTCCGAGTCCGAGTCCGAGTCCGAGTCCGAGTCCGAGTCCGAGTCCGAGTCCGAGTCCGAAGCCGAAGCCGAAGCCGAAGCCGAAGCCGAAGCCGAGCCGAGCGAGCGACGACGACGGCGCGAGGGATCATTCTCTTCAACTCCTTTTAAGAGCTTTAAGAAGTGATTCTATATATAAGCACACAAATGTAGTTGTCCCTCACCAATGAGGGACAAAGTGCAAGTCAAAAGCTCACTTCATTCAAATTTTCATTTCCCTCCATTTTATTTTCCACCATTTCCAATTCACACTCTTATACTTTAAAGCCCAATGATTAAAGTCTTTGAAGCTCAATGCCTTTAAAGTCCAACAGACACCACATAAACCTGTGCAGATATGTATACGAATACAACAGAAAATAGCAAGAACATAACAATTAAGCTGGGGAGGGGAGCATGCTTCAGGGGTAAATTAGAAACAAATATCAGGAATAATGGTACGTACATCTACAGTTTAACTTCTAGAAATAATGAAAAGACAAGGCAACTTTCATATTTAAATCATCTTGTTGCAGGCGTGCAACCCGAACCCAGTTCTCAACATCTCGTGGTAGGTGTACCACCCGCTCCCATTTCAATATCACTTGTGGTAGGCGTACCACTCGCTCCCATTTCAATATCACTTGTGGTAGGCATACCACCCGCTCCCATTTCAATATCACTTGTGGTAGGCGTACCACCCGCTCCCTTTAATTTCAACACAATACACAATACAATCCCGGCAAGGGAACAATCAAAGTAATACTCTTCCCGGCAAGGGAACAATAACAACAAGTCAAACATCCCGACAAGGGAGAGTCAGCTATAACCAATCCTATTCAACTTCTTCTTAGCACAACTAATACCAATATTCAGTCACAACTTCCATAGGATCAAACAAGGGTACACAATTATCAAATTAAGACTCACGGTCATGCTCGACACCGACGCATGGATACTCGTTACCATGCCCATACGTCGCACTCAACACAAAACAAGTAGCAATTATGACTCAACTCCTAATCCCTCAAGCTAGGGTTAAATCAAACACTTACCTCAACTTCCACGGCCAAATCAATCCACAACGACCGCTTTCCCTTTCGAATTCGGCTCCAACTCAATCAAATCTATACAATAATGACTTAATAATATCAATATAAGCTAAACAAATCAACCCCAATGCCTAAATATAGATTTCCAATCTTTCTTCCCAAAATTCTAAAAATTGACCCCGGGCCCACTTGGTCAAAACACGAGGTTCGAACCAAATTCATATCACCCATTCTCCCACGAGCCCGAATATACAATTTGTTTTCAAATTCGACCCCAAAACGAGGTCTAAATCAAGAAAAAAATTGAAAAGCCCTAACTCTACCCACTTTCCCCAATTTCAACCCTAGATTACATGATTTGAGCTTAGGAATTTGATAAATGATGATGGAAAATGAAGGAGACAAGTAAACAATACTTATCAAGAAGCTTTGGTGAAGAAATGCTCTAACAATCTCCTAGAAGCTTTGGAGAAGAAAGGGTTCGTGTATTTTTTGAATGAAACCCGTCACTGTTCTGTTTTTATGACTTAAAAATCGCTGGGTGAAAATACTCTACGCGTTCGCGACATGGTGGTCGCGTTCGCGATGAGTAGGGTCAGACAAGCATCGGGTTCGCGGGGGTAGGGGTGCAAACGCGAAGAAGGAAATACTGGGGTCCAAGGAGTTTGGCCTACGCGAACGCGTTGGCCTGTGTGCGAACGCGATGGGAAGGGGCTGGAGACCTACGAGAACGCGGTCCAGCCATCGCGAACGCGAAGAAGGAAGAAGGGCTAGGCCCTCAGAACTCGATAACTCTACGCGATCGTGATGAAGGGATGCGAATGCGAAGGAGGGAGAATCAGAAGCTTCGCGATCGCGAAGGTGATATCGCGAACGCGATGAAGGAATTTACTGTGCACCTGCTGCAGATTTTTCTGCAATTTCACTAAGTTCAAAACCACCCCGAACACCTCCAAAAACACTCCCGAGCCCTCGGGGCTCCTAACCAATCACACACACTAACTCAACCACACCCTACGAACTTAACCGTGCGATCAAATCGCCAAAATAACATCAAGAATGAGGAATCAAACCTCAAAATCACTAATTTTTCTTCAAACTTCATAAACTTTCAAATTTAGAATTTCAAGTCCGAAACACGCCAAATGACGTCCGATTTCAACCAAATTTCACAGAAACCTCTTAAAACACATATAAGACCCGTACCGGGCGCCGGAACCAAAATACGGGCCCGATACCTACACGTTCTAATAAAAGTTCATTTAAAATTTACTTAACAATTTCAGAAAAATAATTTCTTTTAAAAATTCATTTCTCGGGCTCGGGACCTCGGATTTCGATTCCGGGCATACGCCCGGGTCCCATATTATTCTACGGACCCTACGGGACAGTCAAATCACGGGTCCGGGTCCGTTTAGCCAAAATGTTGACCAAAGTCAACTTTACTCATTTTAATACCAAATTTTAGCATCTTTAACAGAATTTCACATACAAGCTTTCCGGCTACTCGCCCGGACTGCGCACGCAAATCGAGAAAACTATAAATGAGGTTTTCAAGGCCTCGGAAGCACGGAAAGAGAGAGAAAACAGGTGATGACCCTGTGGGTCGTCACAGTGTGATAGAGAACTTGAAATACAAAAAGAAGTTTTACTAGGTTATCAAGGTATATATTCATAATTGATTAAACTTATTATTTTTGGTTATTATTATTTATAGTTAACATTACATTTGTCTTTTGACACAAATGTAACTGAGGAATCTGAGGTTTTCATAAATACGATGTATACAAGTATCTCCCAAATGCAAAATAATAGTTGAAAAATGAACAAGTACGATGAAGAACCGAAATATATAAAGGAGTTTTACCAAATCACCCGTTTAAGGATTGACCAAATATATTATGAATGTAGAAGAATTCTTTTTTTTTGGCATTATTCATTCTCAAGAGCACTACGCAAATTAAAAATTATTTGTGTTATTATTTTGTTTGCAATTTTTTTTCTTTGGTATACTAACTTATATGCATGACTATTATCATTTTATTTTTGGTGATACATGACTATTATGATTACATGTATGTCTTTGTTTTTATATATAGATAGATATATAGATCAACATTTTCAAAAAAATTATATTTATTGTTTTAGTATATGCAACCTAAACTAATAAATAATAAATATCAATAACAATTAAAAGAAGAAAAATAGAAGGTAAGATTGAATACAATTGAAGCATATGTGATATAAAATTATAACTATGCTTAATTGCTTATTGGCACACTGAATACAATTGAAGCATGAAAATTACTTTTGAAAGTTTGGATATTTTATTGGCACGTTGACAAAAAAATAGAGGGTCAAGATGTGATTATTCATTATATGTTATATCGTGATTTTAATAGAATATGTGTTTTAACTATTTGAGCTAACAGTTATAACATAAACTAATGATGAAATATCCACACGAACAAAATAATAAAATAGTATATCGAAACCACAAAAACATGTGAAAAATTTTGATTGCGTGAAAAAGTTCTCATAATGAATGATAATGTAAATCAAAATGATGGTATAAAAATAATAACAAATTGGTGCTATATATATATATATATGTCATTAAAAGGGAGAAAATATTGGCAAATATAAACTCATAAATTGAGTAAATTTTCATTCTTGGCCCACTTTTTAGACTAATATTTGTTGCAAGTAGAATTTAGAGTGAAAATAAAAAATGCTTTCTCTCTCTAAAAATGCTCTCGGCGCACGTTAGGTAAACGTACGCCAAGCTTGTAGCCAAGGCGAGAGGGAGAGGCAGAGGTAGGGGACGACCCACTGTAAGAATACCATTAGCAGCTATTGAGAAACCTTATAACAACAATTAAGCACCAATTATGGAGAAAATAGTACACCACGCACCAACAGGCAAAGCACAGAAGTTCATCAGTTGCAGGTGATATAGGCTCAAATTTCGGATTGAACATCGTACCAATCTATCTTCAGTCTCAAAGAAGCTGGATCTGATCTCCCGCATGCTCGATTGGAGCAAAACCAGATCTAACGAAAGAAAACCACCCAATGGAACAGTAACCTGCAAGAAGTCAAAGAGCCCAAGTACAACCAGTTAGCAGCAACAGTAACAGAGGATTCCGGGGTCAATTCAATAACAGAATTGAGAACCAAGAGCTGGTACTGTTTCAGAAAAAATTATGCAACAAATGGTATTGTCTCTAGTTATATACACCTCTAATTGTTGATGGACAGCCAATAGTGCAATTGTGAACAAATTAGAGTAGAGGAGGAAGAGAAGAAGTGGAAATGTGCTTTTAATTGCCTATATCTTAGGGGATGGACTGAGTTTAATGCGAATGAAGAGGTTTTATTAAACCTTCACTAGCTCACAGTGTTCCAGAACCAGACCTATTTTATCATGAATGAAGGCCTATTAACATAATTAAGTTCAAAACAATGGGAAGATGCTAAGGGAAATTCTCTGATGCTGGACTTACTCTTATAGCAAACAGACCTATAATTCTCAAACCATGGACTCTGATTTTGACTTCACTGAGGAATTTCCTACTGATATTTCCTTTATGGGTTTAAATTTCCCAAAACTTTCCTATGTCCTGCTTGAAGAATCATTAAGAGCGATTGGCAAGTGTCCTAGGGAAGCCTATTTTTGCGGATGAATAACACACCAATCAGATAGACGGTCTCATATGCTCGGATGCTTATAGAGATTAATGTCAACCAAAAGAATTGCCCAATGAAATATGGGTGGATGGATTCACAATGGGAAGAAATTCCTAAAATGTTTCTAATGTACTGGGAGCCATCCCTTTTTGTGAGAAATGTCAAACTATTGGCACAGATTGCACAGCCCAAGTTGAACCATGCTACAACCAGCATGCTCAAATGAAGAAGCAAAGTAACACAGGAATGGAGAAACAAGGCCCACTGTACATGCTGCTCCTACTCAAAAAAGAGACAACAATATCAGCCACCACAACAGGTTGTTCTCAATGAGATAAATGGAAGGTCAGCAAAGAGACTAATTGAGCTACCAAGTCTGATGCCAGAGATGGGACAACAGGAAGATAAAGGGAAAAGTTCAGTAGCCCAGAATTCAACCTCAGTAACTTCCCACCTTTGTGTTCCTATTCCTGTAAGTAATAGATTTGAAGCAGTGTCAAATGGTAGTATGAGGTGGCCAACCAGAGGATAGAGGGTGGACCAAGTAAATTACCAAATGACAGTGTTGTTTTGGAATATTAGAGGTGTAAATAAAAGGTATAACAGAAGGAAGTTAGGGAGTACATTAGGGAGCAATAAAATAAACCTAGTTGGTTGGTAGAAACAAGGTTAAAGAACAAATGCTTACAGAATTGCTAATCTGCTGTTCTGGAGGGGTACTCTAACAACATCTACAATGAGCTAGAAATGGAGAGTATGGATCTTATGGGAATACAAATGTGCTCAAAGTTTACTGGTCTTCAGGATGATCTCAACTGATTCATTGCATATTCAAGTACAAGGGGGATGTTTACTTGCTACCTCACTGTTGTATATGGATCAATGGAATAAGAACAAAGAAGGTCGTTTATGGGGAAAACTTACGTCCTTTCAACAACTATCAACAGATGCATGGTTAGTTGGCAGGGGATTTTAATGCTATATTTAATAGATCCCAAGGATAGACAATCATGTAATCCTGTTAGTTTTCTGGAGACTCAAAGTTTAGCCACTGTATTCAAGCAAGCAGGACTTTTCAGAGTTGCCATTGGAAAGGAAGACTATTAACCTGGACAAAACAAGCACCTGGAGCAGATAGAAGTATGTTAAGATTGGATAGAGTATTTGGCAACACTATAGAATGGATGATGAAGTGGAGCCATGTGGAAACAGTTTTTATGATCAACCACAAATCTCTGATCAATAATCCTATGATACTTGACCTAGGCAGCCAGTCTTCTTGGAAGGGTAAGGTACTTTTAGATTCTTTAATGCATGGACTGAGCCATGATGCTTTCAACAGATTGTGCATCTACCTGGTACTCTACAAATTACCCATGGTTCTATGAAAGCAATTTATGGGCAACTCAAAGCACTGAAAAGGCCCTCTAAGGCCTTGAATGTTAAGGAGTTCAAGAGTTTACTCAAAAAGATAGAGCAATAACAGACAGGACTCGAAGGAAATTCAAGACAAAATAGCAAAGGGCATATCTGATGTGTTACTTTCAGACAAGGAAAGAGATAATATTGAAATTGGAAAAGGTGGTCTTTGATTGAAGAAGTGTGGTACAGCAAGAAGCAAGAGCAAAGTTGATTCAACTTGGAGATTCTAATACATTACTTTCACAGCAGTTATGTGAAGGAAAAGAACACAAAGGAAACAGATCACAGAACTTACAAATGGACTGGGAGCTAAGTAAATGAGCCTGCAGTATCATAAAAAAGGGAGATTCTAGGATTTTTACAAGCTCACTTATGGGGCTCAAAACTGCATCACTACTGCTATAACAGAATGTATATAATGGCTAATGGTCCTAATCTGTCACCCACAACCAAGAATGGATCTCTGTGTAAAGTAACTGAACTGGAAATTGTGGAGAGTCTAAAAGCAATTGGAGAGATAAAGCTCCAGGAAATAGATGGCTACAATGCTATTTTTTTTCAAAAGAAAACTGGAACACTATCCAGGCAGGTCATGACGAAGCCATCCAAGGAGTTTTCTTCCTAACTTCCGAAGCTGTTACAAACAATAAACTGTGCACTATTCCTTAATCCCCAAAGTCTCCAAACCCACCACAGTCAAAGAGTATAGACCTATTGCATGTTTGCTCAGTTCTATACAAAATCGAAATATCCAAGATCATAGCCAACAGACTCCAAATAATCATGCCCCCAGCCATCATTTGTGAAGCCAAGCAGGCTTTATTAATATAGGCAGAAAATAGCTGTTAATGTTATCTTGCTCATGAGATATAGCATCACATACTAGACGCTCATGTGTCCCCCAGATGTATGCAAAATTGACCTCAAAATGACCAGAAAGTATATGACTCTTGAATGGGACTTTCTACAACCGTGATTGGAGGGGATTGGATTTCCATACCAAATTCATTAATTGGATTCATGGAGTGTATAAAAACAGTTAGTTTTTCAGTGCTTATTATGGAGAAGCTACAGAAACCATTTGAAGCTTGCTAGAGGCTTAGGCAGGGATCCATTTCCCTTTCCTGTTGCAATAAGTTATGGAGTACTCAGTAGATCACTTGCTGAATTGAGGAAAGAGTGAACCATTCATACCCACCCAGAATGTAAAAACTAGGTATCACTCATATGAGTTTTGCTGATGACTATCTACTGTTTGCAAGACTTGAATCTATTACTACTGCCCATGTTCAATACTTCTCTCAATTCTTCTGAAGCTCTGGACTACAAGCTAATTTTGGGTAAAGCTCAGTTTAACTTTGGGGAAGTAAACAGGAATGAAGAAACAGATTATTAACCACCTGGGATTTGCACATGAGAAATTACCATTCAAATACCTAGGTATTCTCTTCCACCAGAATTGCCTTGTATTCAATGCAACCTTTGTGAGAAGATTACTGCCCAGATCACTTCATGGATGCCAGAGTTATTCTTATGCTGGGAGGTTTGCAATTTAGTCATCTTGTGGTATTTGACATCAAGCTTATTGGGCCTCATTGTTCATCCATACCAAGTCAAAGTGCTGAGGATAATTAAGCAATCGTAGAAGCTTTATATGGTCTGATCAACACTATTACTAAAAGCTTAGTTTCATGGGTATAGGATGTGTACTCCCTAAATTCTGGTGGGAATGAACCTCATCAATTTCTGCTATGGAATAAGGCGAATTGCAAAGGTATGTTTGGGATCTAGCTCATAAAGAGGATAAGCTGTGGATCAGGTGGATTAATGCTTTCTCTATAACATTATCAG
>NW_017682662.1:6062-9498 GCF_001879085.1 Nicotiana attenuata | reverse complement strand
TTAAAAGGAATCAGGTCGAACGTAGTTCATGAGACTAATTTTGTTGTTGCTATTTTTCGTTTTCTTTTCTTTTCTCTTTTTCTTTTTTTTCTTCTTTTGTTGTTTTTTTTCTTTTTTTTTTCCTTTTCTTCTTTTTCTTTTGTTGTTGTTTTCTTCTCTTTTTCTCCTTTTTTTTCTCTTTTTTTTTTTCTTTTCTCCTTTCTCTTTTCCTTTACTTATCTTTTGCGCTTGCGTTTCTGAACTTCGCTACTGATTCCAAAAGAGGGGTATGAAAGAAAATAAATAAGGCTCAAAGGGGTAACAAAGGATAAAGTGTTTAGATAGCAGAACAAAATGCCTTCGTCATTCCAATCTTCAAAACATGCCAACACAATTAAACGAACCAAGGAAAATATTTGTAACATCTTGATTGTATCAGAATTGATAACCATATCCGCACATTTGCCTCCTACATATGTTGCATACAAAGCACCATTAGACAACACTCTCATTTTCCTTACCATGAGCGGCCCCTGACAATTGGGCAAACTTGCCTTTGGCTTCAATCTGATGCGGCATGATGCATTTCAATAGGGTTTCTCTATGTTCTATCTGCCCCAGTTTCACATGGTTCGGGCTTCAAATGATCTCAAAGCGTCCAAATCTGTACTTATTTCCCTCAAATGTCCCTATCATCTTCAGAATTGTTTCATTGCTTCATGAGTGAACTCATTTTAAGACCATGCCTAGAATTTGTATGCATGTCATGTCATAGAACCAGCATTTAGACAAAAGACAAAATGGAAGGATAGAAGAGAACTAAATAAAGAAAACAACAAAAGATAGGAAATTGCATTAGACAGACGGTGAAACGGTTCGATTTACAAAGCAAGTAAAACAAACTGGGGTACAACCCTGGAACAAACCTAGACAACACTTAAACGCTACTACGACTAAACAAACAAGGCAAAATGAAAAGGATAGAAGGGTTTGAGTCACAAGACAATATCCGGATTACAACCTTGAAATAACCCGAACAACAGAAATGACAACAAAATAAACCCCCAAAACTCCACTCTGGCTGACCAAGAAATGGAGCGTCTTCCCAATTACCAAGCACGGTATCTTAGCCAATGAATTCTGCATCAACAATACTAGGAACTTCACAAGTCTTCGTCACATTGTTCTTAACAAGTTGCTTTTGGGTTCCTTTTGTCGGCTCGTTCTTAAGATCAACCTCTGATAGCGTTGAAAGCTTAGTAGCACGTGAACCTCCGAGGCTCCCAGAAGAGTTCTCACATTCTTTTTCAAAATAAATCGTACCCCCCATATGCGTCTCATTATACACAGGTGATGGACTTTGGCTAGTGTTTGCTGCATCTGGATTTTGCACGACAATGTCGCCTGCATCAATAAGCTTCTGAATCGCATTCTTCAGATTCCAACACTTCTCTATGTCATGCCCCGGGGCATCTGAGCAATATGTGCACCTTTGAGAAAAATCAAACTTCTTTGGAAGAGGGTTTAGCGTTTTTATCTGGATCGTCTTCAACATGTCCGAATTCCTTAGCCTCTGGAACAGATTGCCATATGACTCTCCCAATGGAGTGTAGGCTTTCTTCTTCCGCAACCTCTCATTCTTAAGTGCTTGATTGGGCCGGAATCCTGATCCAGGGGGTTTTTGGTGGGCTCGTGGGGGGTAGATAAGCATTTTGTGGAGCTGGGTGCCGGGAAAGCAATGTACGACTTTGGGATTTCTGTGGAGATAAGTAGCATTAGGGAGGGTCATCTGGTGCACAAGGATATCCACGGGAACGAGGTCGGGGCTGGTAATGTTGATCAGGAAAGCCCATCGGATCATCGTTTCTGTTTCTATTCCTTCCACCCAAGCTTACTGGCATGTTCTTAATGTCTTTCGAATGACTCATGATTTTGCCTGACTTGATTCCCTCTTCTACTAGCTCCCCCATTTTTAACACATCATTGAAAGGCTTTCCCAAGGCCGGAATCAAATGACTGAAGTAGGTGGGTCCCTGGGCTTGTAGGAAAAGCTCAACCATTTCTTCTTCACCAATTGGGGTACTGACTCGAGCCACTTGCTTCCTCCATCTGAGCCCAAACTCCCTAAAGCTTTCCTCCGGCTTCTTTTCCATTTTAGATAGGGAGGAGCGGTTTGGGGTAACGCCTGATTTGTATTGAAAGCGCCGCACAAAATCTTGAGCCAGGTCACCCAATGTATGCTACTTACCAACATCTTGACGAGTATGCCAGTCCAAAGCCACCCCAGTCAGGATCTCACTGAAATATGCCATCATCAAGTCATCTTTCTCTCCAACAATTCTCATTTCATTGCAATAGACCCTCAGGTGGGCTACCGGATCTCCACACCCATCATACAAGTTAAATTTTGGCACTTTGAACCCCACGGGCAGGCGAACGTCAGGGGATGCAGACAGTTCTTTGCAAGACATGTTACCATGGCCTCCCATTCCTTGCTTGTCCCTTAAGGATTGTTCTATGCCTTTCAGCCTCCCAGGTACCCTATCTCGCCCTTCTCTTCCTATGAACTTTTCATTTTTAACATGAGGCTCATCCCGTGGGCCCTGCTTGTATGAGTTGGGACCCCTGTGAGCAGCTTCTGAGGGGTAATGAGCTTTGAGTGGGTGTTCATTGTCGAGGATAGGGGATGTGACCGGAAGGCGCTTTTGGGAAAAGATAGTTGGACGACGAGTGATGCAGCTACTAGGGTGGTTGGGAAAGCTTTGATAAGCGGGTAGATATGGAGAGTATGGAGGACCATCTGGCATTGTGTCCAGAGTTTGGGTAAGGGCAGCATCTAGGAAGCTGGGTGGTGGCGGGGGTGGTGCTTTCCCAGTCATCCAAGCCTGATACATGTCCGCCATGTGTTGTCTTAACATTTTTACCTCTTCAACCAACGCATTGTCCTGTTCAACCAACTGCTTTCGGGCCCCGGTATCAACCAACCCAGTTTTGTTGTGTTCTGCCATTGCCTTTTGACTTCGTGTTGTCGAGAAGAATTACCACTTTGAAAACCACAAACCAACCACCCTTCTGCTATGAGTACAACACAATGAAGCCATCACGTTAGCGTTAGGGCATTTAATAAAGATATCACATCGCGTGCAATGCACCTAGCAACAATTACTGGTTCTAACATGACTTCGAGGGCATGAAGGTCATATGGCATCATTCTGGGCACACAAACCATCCTCGCCGTGCACTACAATTTCCTGTCTGTCCCGTTCAAATTTAACCATCTGGTGCAGGGTAGATGGCACTGCCTTGGCTGCATGAATCCAGGGTCGGCCTAGCAAAAGATTGTAAGAAACCGCCACATCGAGCACCTGGAATTCCATAGTAAATTCAACTGGCCCTATTGTCAGCTCCAGCACTATGTCTCCGACTGAATCTTTCCCTCCACCGTCGAACCCCCGAA
>NW_017682662.1:0-3012 GCF_001879085.1 Nicotiana attenuata | reverse complement strand
CAACCCTCAAAGAACTGAGCCCCGGCTTTGCATAAAGTCAACGCTCGATAGATATCCGCCAGTACCAACGGAGCAAGTGTATGGTCTTCCCTGGTAGTGAGGATCTGTGCGATTCTAGCCATACGAATATCAATTGTCCCTTTCTCATTTGGAAAAACCATAATTCCTAAGAATGCCACGATAAATGCAAACTGGCGATGAATCTGCCAACAACCCTTATCTTGCTTGTTGCTCAACCCCTTTTCATGTGCTTCAAAACCAGAAGAGTGCCCAAACCTGAAGTATAAGAAATGGAAAGCACAACACCCGTTGCTTATACGGTCTTTCTTTGTCTGTTTGCTGATATTCAAGAGGTCAAAACACTTGTGTACCGGCGGAGCCCTTGGAAATATAAGTTGTTGCTTCCTCAAATCTTGTCCAAACTCAATGTACCCAGCCATCTCCTCCGAAGTAGGGGTAATCTCAAAGTCTGAGAAGCGAAAAACATTACGGGTGGGGTCCCAGAAAGTAATCAGAGCCTTGATCAGATCGTCCCGTGGTTTAATCTCACAGATGTCTATAAGAGCACCCAGCTGCTTTCTCACCCATTTCTGACCATCCTGATCTAAATCATTCCACCACATGCGCAAATGTACCCGAGCCTGCTCCCTGATCACTTCTGGTGGATCTTGGATAATATTCATCTGTTCCTGTAGAAGGGTAGGGTTAGGGTTGACTCCAGTGGACCCTTTTGAAAACAGGTTTCTAATTTTAAAACAAAAGACCATAATCCCTTCCTTGATATGCCAATTTTAGCCAAATGGCTATTTTTCAAATGTGGCCCCTTCCCAACTCCATACGAATTTTGAGGCCGGGGAGGGCTTATTTTATGACACTTCTCAACCTTGTCCATTCATTTACGAAGACAGCCCTTCGACAACTGAAGAATATTCTAAGGCTATCTCGGCAAGAACGGTTTAAAACATTGCCGACACTCAATCGGCTTATTTTGACCAGACTTCCAAACTACATTTATTTGACCCCCTAATTTCTTTTTTTTTTCTTTTTCTTTTCAAAAATAAGGCCGGACCTTATGTAGGTTGCCTACGTATCCCACATCCGGTGAGAATCAGACCTGCATAGTTCGGCCAGCTTGATTTTTGGAAATAACTATTTTTGAAAAAAATTCGGCAGAGTTTCGAGGTATTTTCAAATATCGGGTTTTAGAGCCAGGCTTTATTTCTTCATCATTCTTGGTCTTTTTCTCTCTTATTTTTTCTCCCTTTTTGATTTTTCCCTCTTTTTCTTTTCTTATCTAGTCGGTCAGCATGCAAGCCGAAACAAATAAATGTTTATGTAGCACATAGAATGCATCATGATGGTCTGTTATTTTTGGGTACACCTATCCTAGACGGACCCAACCCCTGTGTTGAGTCCCCTAAGTCAAATGCACGTGATGCAAACAAGCGCTCCTACTAAGGATTCGGCATGAAGCTGTGTTTTTCTAAGTTTAAATCCTGGGGTTTTGGTCTAGACTTGGGGTACCCGAGCGGACAACTGGGGCCGAGAAGGGGGTGACGTACCGGAAGCACTAAAGTCTGCCCAGCCTTGTCGCTTGCCCAGCCTCGCTCTAGTTGGTATATTTTCTACAGAAAAAGTGGGCTACGTGAACGTATGCACCATTTCAGAAGAGTCAGAAGGGGTGGCGTAAGAAGACAATTATATACAATTCAACAATATTAAAGCGAAAAACAGATAGCATTTAGCATAGAGGTTCACAAAATACAGTAATATGAACAATAAATAAAGCCAAGTAAAATCATTAAAACAAGCTCGAATTCTTGAACCCTGAACAAAAGTTCTGGGTTCTGATCCCCAGCAGAGTCGCCAGAGCTGTCACACCTCCTTTTTTTACTACACCCCCGGAAGGGAGTATAATAAAGGGAGTTTTTCCAATTAAAGGACAACCGATACGGGATTTATTATAAAAATCAGAGTCGCCACTTGGGAGATTTATGGTGTCCCAAGTCACCGGTTTAGAATCCCGAATCGAGGAAAGATTTGACTCGCTTTATGTCTGCGAACCAGAAATCTGGGTAAGGAATTCTGTTAACCCGGGAGAAGGTGTTAGGCACTCCCGAGTTCCGTGGTTCTAGCACGGTCGCTTTGATCATACTTGGCTTATTAATATTATTTAATTACTGATTTTAGAACCTATGTGCGTTTATTCCTTTCACCGCTTTTAATTAAGAAAATTATCTTGAAACGGGTTACGGTACGTATACCCATTTGCTTGGCGCGTCAAAAATCATGTCACGCGAACGTGTCCACAATTAATAATGCTTTATTATTATTGAGAAAATTTTCACCAAAGTTGCGCTAACGCATACTCCGGTTTTGTTTTTAAAATCGTAATTATGTTACGCGAACGTATACACAATCACGATAGTATTTTTAAACGGCCCTAAAGAATATTCTACGAAATATTAGTCATTTTTAATATCTAGGTTATAAAGCTAATACGAGGGCCACGCAATTGTCATTTTTGTTTGGCATGGCGCGCCTCGGATTCTACAAGGATCCATTAATGATGTGGAGCTAACGACGTTACACTTAGTCCTAAACTATGACAGAAATCTAGAATCAGCAATTTAGGTTAGTGAAGGCTAACTTGTTTCATTTTTAGAACATGTACTTAGCCTAATAAGAGGCCCAATGGCCCAAGAAGTCATAGGGACCCCAAGTTACGAGTTTCCTGGGCAAATTGTGCCCAAGCCCACGCGAAGGGCCCATCTCAAACAAGGCAGGCCTAGCGCAAAGGAGGCAGAAAATCGAGCCTGAACAGCAACAGAAGACACTCGAAAATTTTTAGATTTCCCAAGCCTGATTTTGGATCAACACACGATTAAATTTATAGTTACTAATCACTGGAACAATGACTTTGATTTAACTAAAGCCATTTAAGTCAATCACATTCATATGAGTAGCCAATCATACCAAGAAATTGAAATTTATGAAATGAACCAATTAGAT
>NW_017682661.1:0-9502 GCF_001879085.1 Nicotiana attenuata | reverse complement strand
TGTCTTTCGATAAGATGGTGTAAGTAATTGGCAATGAACCAGGTATGTGATTATGAATCTGCTATGTGGTAAGAATTGTGAAACAAATGATGGAAGGAAATAGTAATTGATGCAATTGGAACGACTGTGGTAATAACATATATGGCTTGTCGTGGGCAATTATCGCTGTGACATAAAATGCATATGAGTTATTGAATATGATGGAAATGGTATTGATGGTTATGGAAATTCATTGTGAATTGTTGTTGTAGTTCTTGAGAATTGTTGTTGTTCTTTGTGAATTACTGTTATTGTTGTTGTGAAATGATATTCTGGATGGCCTGAAGCCATGTGATTGAACTGTGGACTATTGTTGTTGTGTGAAATGTGATTGTCCAGTGGGATCAGGTTGCGCGCCGCAACAAAAAATGATAAATTGTGGGTTAGGGTGATAAGGGTGGCCGAGGTAATAAGGGTGGCCGAGGTAATAAGGGTGGAAAAGTGATCGAAATCACTATTGAAATGAACATATGTGAAAGTTGTGAAATCATTGATGTGATGAGATGATGTCGGAAGGGAAATGAGAGATTGTGAAACTTGTTTGACTTTGGTTGTTCCTTTCATGTGCATTTGATTGTGGATTCCATTACTACTTGTTACTTGTGTATGGTTTCAGTTTACTTGGGGTAAAGTTTGTTCATACATACCAGTACAATTCAAATGTACTGACGTCCCTTTTGCCGGGGGCGCTGCATTCGTGTTATGATTGTAGGTGGATCTATAGCAGGTACTCCAGTCCACTGTCCGTAACATTCCTTCACTTTCCGTCAGCTGAATTGGTGAGCCCCTTTTCTCTCGGGGCCCTGCGTGGCTCATGCCTCTTTTGTTCCGGAGTCTTGTTTTGGTATTTGTGTACGGTATAGTCGGAGCCTTGTTACCGACAAGTATTGTATCATCCTTTTGTATCCTTAGAGGGTTCGTAGACAGGAAATGTGGGTTGTGAACTTATGTAATATGTATTTTGTATGTTGAGCGATGCAAGTTGTAAATCATGCTAATTAATCATGTTTGTTATGTATATTTCGAAAGAAAAAGGTGTTTTAATTATAAGTGGCTATTTCCTTTGGTTAATGAGCAATGAAAACACGGGGTAACACGTGGGATAGGAAAGGCACCCAGGTCCGCTTGACTGGGGCTACCCGGTCGAGTGCCGGTCATGTCCCTCGACTTGTGGGGCGTGACAAACTTGGTATCAGAGCCTAAGGTTTTAAAAGAGTCCTAGGATGTCTCGGAGCCGTGTCTAGTAGAACCCTTCTTATCGGTGTGTTGTCGACCACATCTATAAGTATGGGGCTGCATGGACATTTAGGAAATTACCCTCTTCTTTGTTATTTTATATCGTGCGGTGAAGTGGAAAGTGGGAGTATCTATGTCTAACTCGTGCTCTGTTCCGAATTTTTCAGTAATGGCACCTAAGAAGAGAGCTAGACTCGGCCTTGGGGCCAATGCCAACCCAAGTGAGGCTATGAATCATGTACCTGATGCCGTGGGTGAGAGTGACTCCCCGGTCTTGAATCTACCTGGCCCGTCTATCGCAGACCAAAGTGTTCCTGTTCCTGCTGCGGCAGAGGGTGCTACCATCCCTCCTGCCGATATTCCTGATTCTGATGCAGTTCCAGCTTCCAGTACCGGGGTTCCTGATGGGGACCTTAGAGGAGCCATCCGTATGTTGACCCAGTTAGTGCCCACTCAGGCCCAGAGATCTCATGATGCCCCTACATCCTCCAGCGGACAGGGAGATTCCGCTAGTTCCAGAGTCAACCAGTTTCTGCAGTAAGCCCCTCCAGAGTTCTCAGGCACAGACCCAGAGGCCGATCCGCAGGATTTCCTTGATGAGATGTGTAAGACCCTTCGAGTAATGAAGGCTTCAGAGACGGAGGGAGTTGAGTTAGCTTCATACAAATTGAGGGGAGCAGCGTATTCGTGGTTTGAGATGTGGGAGGATTCCCGTGGGGCGGGAAGACCTCCAGCTAGATGGGATGAGTTTGTAGATGCATTTATGGACCACTTTTTGCCTGCCGAGACAGTGACAGCCCGTGCCACTGAGTTTGAGGCCCTCAAGCAGGGCAGTATAAGTGTTTGGGAGTACCACATGGAGTTTGTGAGATTGTCCAAGTATGCTCCTCAGTTAGTGTCGACCATGGATGATCGAGTTCGGCGATTCGTTCAGGGCCTTAGTCCTTTGGTGGTGAATGAGGCTCCTACAGCGGCCTTAAAGTCGGATATGAATTATGGAAAGATTGTGGGATTCGCTCAGGCCACTGAGGCTAGAAAGTTGAAGATACGGGCGAAAAGGGAGAGTAGCAGCAGAGCCCGATCAGTGGGTCACTCAGGGACGACCCGTTCGAGGGGAGAGGGCCAGTCGAGGGCCCATNAGGGGAGGGCTCCATGCCCCAAGTGTGGGAGGTTCCATTCTGAGACTTGTTATTTGGATATCCCGGTGTGTTACAGATGCAGGCGAGAGGTCATATCCAGCGGGACTGTCGTGCGCCCAGTCAGGGCATGGGTAGGGGATTTGCTCAGTCATCCGGTTCTTCAGCCGCCATATCATCTGTGCGTCCTCCAGCCCCAGCAGGGCGTGGTGCAGTTAGGGGTGGGGCTTGTGGTAGAGATGGACCCAGCCGGTTTTATGCTTTGAATGGACGTCAGAGTGCAGAGGCTTCTCCAGATGTGGTTACAGGTATCTTGTCTGTTCAGGCTATTGATTGTTATGCTCTTATTGATCCGGGGTCCTCTTTGTCTTATGTCAACCCATTCATTGCTTCAAGTTTTGGGATAGAACCCGAACAGCTTCATGAGTCGTTCTCCGTATTGACTCCGGTTGGTGATTCTATCACTGCCGCGCGAGTTTACAAGAATTGTGTTGTCACGGTATGTGGTCGCGTTACCACGGCCGATCTTATCGAGCTAGGAATGGTGGATTTTGATGTGATTATGGGTATGGACTGGCTTTATTCGTGCTTTGCTAAACTTGACTGCCGAACGAGAGTCATGAGACTCGAGTTCCCTAATGAGTCGGTTATTGAGTGGAAGGGGAATGGTGTGGTACCGAAGGGTAGGTTTATTTCCTGCCTTAAGGCTTCGAAGATGATTAAGAAGGGATGTATCTATCATTTGGTCCGGGTGGCGGACACCACTTCAGAAGTGTCTACCCCCGAGTCCGTTCCAGTCGTGAATGAGTTTCTTGAAGTGTTTCCGGACGAGCTTCCAGGGATTCCGCCAGATAGGGAGATTGATTTCGGAATTGATGTATTGCCAGATACGCAACCAATATCTATTCCACCATACAGAATGGATCCAGCAGAGTTAAGAGAGTTAAAGGAGCAACTGAAGGATTTATTAGAAAAGGGGTTTATACGGCCGAGTGTGTCGCCGTGGGGTGCTCCGGTTCTCTTTGCCAAGAAGAAGGATGGGTCGCTCCGGATGTGTATTGATTATCGGCAGCTCAACAAAGTCACCATCAAGAATAAATATCCCTTGCCTCGGATAGATGACTTGTTCGACCAATTGCAAGGTGCAAGGTTCTTCTCCAAAATTGATCTACGGTCCGGGTATCACCAATTGAAGACTAGGGAGCAGGATATTCCCAAGACCGCTTTCAGAACCCGCGATGGTCACTTTGAATTCTTGGTCATGTCTTTTGGGCTAACCAACGCCCCGACAACTTTTATGGATCTTATGAATCGAGTCTTCAAGCCATTTCTAGACTCCTTCGTGATTGTTTTTATTAATGACATCCTTGTTTATTCGCGGAGCCGGGAGGATCATGCCGGTCACCTCAGGGCAGTTCTGCAGACTCTTCATCAGCACCAATTGTATGCTAAATTTTCGAAATGTGAATTTTGGTTGGAGTCCGTTTCCTTTCTGGGTCATGTTGTTTCTAGTGAAGGGATTCAGGTAGACCCTCAGAAGATTTCAGCAGTGAAGGATTGGCCTAGACCCACGACCCCGACGGAAATTTTTAGCTTTTTGGGTTTAGTAGGGTATTATCGGAGGTTTGTGGAGGGATTCTCTACCCTCACCTTCCCATTGACTAAGTTGACGCAGAAAGCAGTTAAGTTCCAATGGTCCGACGCTTGTGAGAAAAGTTTTCAGGAATTGAAGTCGAGGTTGACCTCGATGCCAATATTGACCTTTCCAGAAGGCACGGAAGGATTTGTGGTTTATTGCGATGCCTCTAGGATTGGTTTGGGGTGTGTGTTGATGCAACATGGGAAGGTTATAGCGTATGCTTCAAGGCAGCTCAAGAATCACGAGAAGAATTATCCAACGCATGATTTGGAGCTCGCGGCTGTTGTGTTTTCCTTGAAAATATGGCGGCATTATCTGTATGGGGTCCATATGGATGTGTTCTCAGACCACAAGAGTCTCTAGTATTTGAGGAATTGAATTTGAGGCAGCGACGGTGGTTAGAATTGCTCAAGGATTATGATATGAACATTTTGTACCACCCAGGGAAGGCGAATATGGTGGCCGACGCTCTCAGTCGGAAGTCTATGGGTAGTTTGGCTCATTTGGAAGCGGATCAGAGGCCCTTGGCTCGGGAGGTTTATCAATTGGCCAGTATAGGGGTTTGTATTTCGACCTCAGGCGAGGGGAATGTTATGGTGCATAATGGAGCAGAATTGTCACTTGTAGCGGAAGTCAAGGAAAAGCAGTTTATTGATCCAGCATTGGCTTAGATGAAGGAAGCAGTTTTGAATAACAAGACTTCGGCATGTTCACTCGGCGGCGAGGATGGTGTGTTGCGATGTCAGGGTAGGCTATGTGTTCCGGATGTGGATAAGCTTCGGGAGAGGGTAATGGCAGAGGCTCATAATTCCAGTTATTCCGTGCGCCCAGGTTATACAAATATGTATCATGATCTCAAGGAGATTTATTGGTGGAACGGCATGAAGAGGGGTGTGGCGGAATTTGTATCTAAGTGTCAGAATTGTCAGCAAGTGAAAGCGGAGCATCAGCGGCCTGGTGGGTTAACTCAGCTTATGGAAATACTAATGTGGAAATGGGAAATGAGCAACATGGATTTCGTGGTGGGGTTACCTCGCACTCAGTGCAAATTCGACTCAATTTGGGTAATAGTGGTTCGACTCACCAAATCAGCTCACTTTTTGCCAGTCAAGTCCACCAATCATGTAGAACAATATGCTAAGTTGTATATCAAGGAAATAGTAAGGCTTCATGGCACTCCACTTTCTATTATCTCAGATCGAGGGGCTCAGTTCACAGTTAATTTTTGGAAGAAGTTTCAGCAAGGTTTGGGTACTCAGGTGAATCTCAGCACGACTTTCCATCCACAGACTGACGGTCAAGAAGAACGGACTATTCAAACGCTTGAAGACATGTTGCGGGCTTGTGTCTTGGATTTCAAAGGTAATTGGCACGACCACTTGCCACTTATAGAGTTTTCTTACAATAACAGCTTTCATGCTAGTATTCAAATGGCCCCATTTGAGGCATTGTACGGAAGGAGGTGTAGGTCTCCGATAGGATGGTTTGAAGTGGGTGAATCAGAATTGATAGGGCCAGATCTCGTGCACCAGGCTATGGAAAAAGTTAAAGTCATTCAGGAAAGGATGAAAACTGCTCAGAGTCGTCAGAAATCCTATGCGGACGTTCGTCGAAGAGAATTAGAATTTCAAGTTGATGATTGGGTGTTCTCGAGGGTATCTCCTATGAAGGGAGTCAGGCGATTCGGGAAGAAAGGGAAGTTAAGTCCTAGGTATGTCGAGCCGTATCGGATCGCTCAAAGGATAGGGCAGGTAGCTTATAGGCTGGAACTGCCTCTTGAAATGTCACTAGTGCACCTAGTGTTCCATGTGTCTATGTTAAAGAAACTGGTGGGAGATCCATCCACCATCGTGCCAGTTGAGACTATCGAGGTTAATGAAGAGTTATCGTATGAAGAAGTCCTGGTAGCTATTCTTGATAGGCAAGTCCATAAATTGAGGAATAAGGAAATTGCTTCAGTTAAAGTATTACGGCGAAGTCAGCGAGTTGAGGAAGCCACATGGGAAGCGGAAAATGAAAAGAAAGAGAAATATCCCCACCTGTTTGAACTAGTCTAAGTAGTGATCCTGCGAACTCCTATCTCTAAGCAAACGGATGTTGTGTTCAATTTGGTGCAAACACACCCCATCTTTTCGTTCTAAATGCTTTACTAGTGTAACTCCTCAAGTTGTGCAAGAATTGCAAGTGTTGTGATTATTTGAGTCATGTGCAACCCTTTTTGGTAAATGAAAGTCTTTGTGATAAGTGGATAATTAATGATAGTGTAGATGGCAATGATAAATTGAAATGCATATAGAGTACTAAAGTGGTTGAATTGTGTGAGACTCATTGAAGTGACTAATTTATGTGCAAAATTAAACAAGTGATTGAATATGTGCAAATTGTTAAGGTAATGAGATGTATACCAGTTGTTGAGATAATTGGAATCGTCTAATGGTACCTGGAAATATGTTTCGGGGGCTCTCTGACAGGTAGATAAGCCTAATTACAAAGGAAACTCTGGCAAAATTTTTCTAAAAATATGGGAGTTAGTAAAAATTGGGAGTTTGCATATCATGTTTTTCAGAACCAACTGATTTTCAAGATCCTCATCCGAGGACGAATGATCTTATGTTGGGGAGGATGTAAGGCCCCGTAAAAATTTGTGCTCAAAACCTAGTAACTTGTAGTGTCAGGTTCCGAATATGTGTTGGGAATGTGATTGTGAATCTGCTATGTGGTAAGAATTGTGAAACAAATGATGGAAGGAAATAGTAATTGATGCAATTGGAACGACTGTGGTAATAACATATATGGCTTGTCGTGGGCAATTATCGTTGTGACATAAAATGCATATGAGTTATTGAATATGATGGAAATGGTATTGATGGTTATGGAAATTCATTGTGAATTGTTGTTGTAGTTCTTGAGAATTGTTGTTGTTGTTCTTTGTGAATTACTGTTATTGTTGTTGTGAAATGATATTCTGGATGGCCTGAAGCCATGTGATTGAACTTGGACTATTGTTGTTGTGTGAAATGTGATTGTCCGGTGGGATCGGGTTGCGCGCCACAACACAAAATGATAAATTGTGGGTTGGGGTGATAAGGGTGGCCAAGGTAATAAGGGTGGCCGAGGTAATAAGGGTGCAAAAGTGATCGAAATCACTATTAAAATGAGCATATGTGAAAGTTGTGAAATCATTGATGTGATGAGATGATGTCGGAAGGGAAAGGAGAAATTGTGAAACATGTTTGACTTTGGTTGTTCCTTTCATGTGCATTTGATTGTGGATTCCATTTCTACTTGTTACTTGTGTATGGTTTGAGTTTACTTGGGGTAAAGTTTGTTCATACATGCCAGTACAATTCAAATGTATTGACGTCCCTTTTGCCGGGGGCGCTACATTCGTATTATGATTGTAGGTGGATCCATAGCAGGTACTCCAGTCCACCGTACGTAGCATTCCTTCAATTTCCGTCAGCTGAATTGGTGAGCCCCTTTCCTCTCGGGGCCCTGCGTGGCTCATGCCGCTTTTGTTCCGGAGTCTTGTTTTGGTATTTGTGTAAGGTATAGCCGGAGCCTTGTTACCGGCAAGTATTGTATCATCCTTTTGTATCCTTAGAGGCTCCGTAGACAGGAAATGTGGGTTGTGAACTTATGTAATATGTATTTTGTATGTTGAGCAATGTAAGTTGTAAACCACGCTAATTAATCATGTTCGTTATGTATATTTCGAAAGAAAAATGTGTTTTAATTATAAGTGGTTATTTCCTTTGGTTAATTAGTAATGAAAACACGGGGTAACACGTGGGATAGGAAAGGCACCCAGGTCCGCTTGATTGGGGCTACCCGATCGAGTGCCGGTCATGTCCCTCGACTTGTGGGGCGTGACAGTTATTTCCTGAATACCGATTGCATTTTTGACCCTGGAGAACCTCTGGCTTTCTAGACTTTGCCATGACGGTCAGTTACGTGGGACTTAACATTTTCAACTTTATTTTGCCTTTGTGGGTATTTGACTTTGATTTTCTTCTTACAAGAGTTTTTGATTCTGAAACATCGGCTATCACGACCAGTCAGAGTCGACTCAATGCACATGTCGAGGCTGGGTGCCTTTCTTGAATATTGGCTCATATCGGAATAAAACCTTGTAAATCAATCTTGCCACCCTTTCTTTGTCTTAGTTTCAAATTAGAGTTAGACCGAAAGGGATTCAAAGAAAAAAAACAACAGAATGGACAAATGAATTTAGACGAGAGGTATCCCTTTAGGGGAAAAGAAAAAAGGACTTATCTGAAGTGCATGCGGACTTCAATGAACATGAGGTGCCTCTTGGAAAGGATGTCTGATTTGTGTAAACCGTCAAACTTTCAGAAATTCATCATAACTTAGACCTCAAAATTGAGAAACCTTGGCTAGGACTCTATCGATGCTGATGGCTGTAAGGATCCCTTTTTCGACCACTGGAACCCTTTGCGGGTTTTCACCAGCTGGCCTCTCTCATTTCTCTTCTCACCGTCGCCTTATAGTGCTTTCGCAAGTTTTCACTAACAAGACTCTCTCATTTTCAATTTCATTGCTCACCATTGCCTTACGGTGCCCGTGAGGGTTTTCACCGATAATACTCTATCATTTTATTTCTCTCATTTTGTTGTATCGGATCGAAGTAACTGTATCTTCCAATTTGAACCTCTTTGTTGATCGATCAGAAGGACTTGAACAGGGTGTTGGGGTAAAAAGCATTTGGATTGAATACAACCTTGGAACCTTTCAGGCGAGACCCATCGCCGAAACATTGTGACTTCTACCCCAGTTTCAACATTGGGGAAATGTGGATTTTTATGTTGGTGTGACTGAACCCCAGAGACAGGCTGCCTACGTATCCTTTCGGAATCAAGTCGAACGTAGTTCAAGGAACTTTATTTTTTTATTTGCTTTTTCTTCTATTTTTTTTTGTTTTTTCTTTCTTTTCCTTTCCATTTTCAACTCCTTTTTTCATTTTTCATTTCATTTTCTTTTTGCCTTTTCTTCCTTTTTATATTATTATTTTTCTTCTCTTTTCATCATTTTTTTTTCATTTTCATTCCTTTTTTGCAATCATAAACTTCCAGGTTCCAAAGAGGGTAATCAAAGAATGGGAGCCGGCTCAAAGGATTTGCAAAGGGTTGAATATTTGGATAGTGAGAAAGAAAGCCTTCTTTTTCCCAAACAGAGAACATTAATGCTATATAGAGGATCAAACATAG
Organism: Nicotiana attenuata; assembly: GCF_001879085.1. Classification (NCBI taxonomy): domain Eukaryota; kingdom Viridiplantae; phylum Streptophyta; class Magnoliopsida; order Solanales; family Solanaceae; genus Nicotiana; species Nicotiana attenuata. The sequence goes on along the minus strand of NW_017682661.1, from coordinate 224 downwards.
TACCTTTTGATTGTATTTGCATTGACTTTTATTTGAGGGTACATTTCCTTCGATGTGTCCCAAGTACAACGCACTCTTTTGGCAGTACTCTTGATGCAATGTATTGACCTTTCCAATCTGAAAACAATCTTCCTTTAGTTGTTCCGAGTCTTTGTTCTATTTCCTATGGAATCCTTGATTCGATATATTTTCAACAGGTAATGTCCATTGAAAATTTACAAATT
>NW_017682660.1:0-9504 GCF_001879085.1 Nicotiana attenuata | reverse complement strand
GAACACTACAAGTGGGGATTCTCAAGATTCTTACTACAAGAGGTATGTCTATCATCTCTAACTACTCTATGGTGATTATTTATGTAGGATATATACGTTAGAACTCATGGGATGGTGATTGGAAGCCATAAGTGCCTAACCTAGGTTGTGTTGGTTTGTAGAGATTGTGAAATGGGTTAATTAAGGAGGTTGACGGTTGGGTGTAAATGGATAGTCATACATATGTTGTTGGAAGTTATAAATTGGTTTGGAACGATGGTGGAATAAATTGTTGGTTAATAGTGATAGTTGGATGAACTAATACTACGGTTATGAGATGTAAAGATCTATACCTACAAGGTGTTTGATAATATGCCTAGATGGCATAAGTTATGGAATTTATTACTAATATTGGCCCTATTGAATGTTGTATTGTTGATTGAAGTTGCTTAAGTGTATTGGATCATTGTAGTATCATTAAGGGGCAAATTTCAGGTATGTATGGCTAAAACCCCCCCTTCTCTTAGAAATTGAGCCTCCATGGTGTCCGTGCAAATGTTGTAAGTCCGAAATTTGATCGATGTGGTACTTGTTATATCAAATGAGTTGATGTTGTGAAAATGTATGTGGAAGGTGCTTCTCCATGTGTTTAATGTGTTGTTCTTTGTAAATTGAGGATGTGTGGAAAACATGAGCTATGTGCTAAATGCCTAAATGTCAAGTCAAGGTTACATTATGATTAATATGCCGAACTAGATGAATTCCTCTCTATGATTATAACTTAAATTGCTTTTGTATGTGCCTATGATCTTAAATGGCAAGGTCAATGTTGAAAATGGGAATAATGTGAAATGTGAGTTACGGAATGTGGTTATTGTGGCCCCAAGTGCCGAGGAACTAATACATGTGAAACCAAAGATTTAAGTGAGATGATTAATGAAATAGTCTTGGTAAGACGGCTTAGCCGATCGGGCCGTGATCGGACGCCATGTTGTACACACATGGTGGTAATGTGTTGATAATTGAAACTGGAAAGTGAGAATGAAATAAGGGTAACATCTTGGTAAGACGGTTTAGCCGATCGAAGCGTGATCGGACTCCGCTCAAGGAAGCGGTGGTAATGTGGATGATGATGCAACGATATGGAATGCCCCAAGCTACAAATTTCAGAAATCATGTTAAGCTATGTAAACCTCTTATATTGTTGACGTGGTGCTTATTTGAAGCTTTGTGTTACTTATGATTTCTTTGTACTCTTGTATGGTTTTTCTTTCTAACTGGATGGTATTTAGTTATACATACTAGTACTATTCCATGGTACTAACGTCCCTTTTGCCGGGGGGCGCTACATTTTTAATTGAATGTAGGTGGCTCCATAGCGGATTGTGCCGATCGCGCGTAGCAGAGCTTCCTCTCCTCAAGTCTTGGTGAGCCCCTTTCTCCTTCAAGGGGTTATGGTGTATATCTTTTGTTATAGATATCCACTTTTGAGGTATAGCCGGGGCCTTGTTGCCGGCATTGTCATTATTGTCTTTTGTATCCTTAGAGGCTCCGTAGACGTTTGTGTGGGTAAGTTAAGGGTGTTGGATGGGTCAATGAACTATGTTGTAACTTTGTACTCTAGTTCTTCTAAACTATGACCATATAAAATCTTGAAACTTAACCATGGTTTTTGGTTTGACATGAAAATGGACTAATATTGTGAATGTTCAATTTTGCTATTGTCTAAATAAAAGAAAGCATGGTTCCCTTAACCGTAGTGAGTTGGGTAGAAATGTATGAATAAGGCTTGCTCAGTTGGGGTTTACTCGATTGAGCGTCGGTCGCGCCTCCCGAGGTTGGGGCGTGACAACTAGATCAAGAAATCACTTGAAGAAAGAGATTTGAGGCGTGCCATAAGCAAGTTAAATCATCTATGGCCCTCACAAATGTTATAATTTAGATATTAAAAATGAACTTCGTAGTTTGCTTTAGGTGCATCAATTATATACTTATCACGGTTATTACTGAAATCCGGGGGTACATTTCATGTGGCCCGGTTCTAATTCCCAACGAGGTTGAATAGAACGTGTCGTGACACACGGGTGCATTTCATGTGGCGTGGCTCGCGATGTGTTTTAAACAACCTTGAAATAATTCCTTAAATAAATAAAAGCGGTTTTTAAAGTTAAAATGTACATACGTTTAAAAGTGTTTTAAAATCAAATAAATAAGCCAATATTAACAATTGAGCGACCGTGCTAAAATCACGGAACCCGGGAATGCCTAACACCTTCTCCCGGGTTAACAGAATTCCTTACCCGGATATCTGTGTTCGCAGACCGTAAGTAGAGTCAAACTTCCTCGATTCAGGATTTTAAACCGGTGACTTGGGACACCAATAAACTATCCCAAGTGGCGACTCTGATTTTAATATAAATAATCCCGTTTCGATTGTCACGTAAATTGGAAAAACTCCCCATATACCCTTTTGTGGTGTAGGAAAAAGGAGGTGTGAGAGCTCTGGCGACTCTGCTGGGGATAAGAACCCAGAACTTCTGGTTCAGGGTTCAGAATTCGAGCTTAAAATATTTGTTATAGTTGGCTTTTGTTTATTATCTGATTTTTACGTGTTTGAGCCTAAGGTGCTAAATGTCGCTTTTTTCCGCTTTGATATTGTTGAATTGTATATAATTTGTTACGAAACCCTCCTCTCTCTGAGTCTTCTAAATCATCTGGGAAGGGTGCACTTCATGTAGCTTCTCTTTTGTTAGAGTCATATGCCAATTTTAGAACGAGGTTCGGACAAGTTGCAAAGCCAGTGAAGCTTCTGTATTCCCGGTACGTTGCCCCCCCCCCCCCCCGGGCTCGAGCTGTCCGCTCGGGTAAGCCATGTCTAGAACAAATAAACCCAAGTTTTCAAACCTAGTATAACATAGCCTCATGCCGGATCCCTAGTAGGAACGCTTGTTTGCATCACGTGCATTTGACTTTAGGGACTCAACACAGGGGTTGGGTCCGTCTAGGACAGGTGTACCCGAAATCAAATGACCATCCTGATGCATTTTTGCTTGCTACTTGCACATTTGTTTGACTCGGATTGCATGTTGACCGGCTTCTAGAATAAGGGAAATAAATTGAGAAAAGCCAAAATTGAGGTGAGAGAGTGGAAATTTCCCGCCTGTGAAAAACCTGGTGTCCAAAAAAATCCCGGAACTCTGCCAAAATTTTTGAAAAAAAAGATATGTCAAATGTTTATGTTTTCTGCTGCGTCAAAATTGACCGAACTACGCAAGTTTGATTCTCACGGGATGTGGGATACGTAGGCAACCCTCATCGGGTCCAACTCCATTTTTGCAAAAAATTATAACCAAAAATATATGAAGTATCGTTATTTTGTCATAAATAAATTAGGTAGTGCCATTCTTGTCCAAAATAGCCAAAATGCCCCAAAAGGCGTCGGAAGGCTATTTTTGCATGAATAGCCACCTAAGGTCCTCTTTCAATTTTTTGATTAATTAGCAAGCACAGCCCTAAAATCTTCTTTCCTGAGGTGCTGAAGGGCTGTATTTGCAAAAGTGTTTTGTTTAAAATTGCAACTTCCAAAATTGGTATTTTTCTCTTGAGTCAAAATAAAATCATGGTCTTTTAACCGGTCACTATAATTAAATGTGCAGGATGAGCACGATTGAAAATGAACCTTTCACAGTCCTTGAGGAAATCCCGTTAGAACTCCACATGTGGTGGAATGATTCAGGAGAAGTCAGCAGAGATACTGTGATAAAAGTTTTGGGCGATCTTGTTGGTCTTCTGAAGATTAAGCCTAGGACGGGTATAATTTAGGCTTTGATACCTTTTTGGGACCCAGCACATAATGTATTCCATTTTGCTGATTTTGAGCTAACCCCTACGCTTGAGGAAATGGCGGGCTACGCTGGTTTTGGTGGGAATCTCAGAAATCAATACCTAGTGGCACCTAGAGCAGTGACTCCTCATAAGTTTCTAGATCTTTTAAGCATCAGTCGGGAAGTTAGAGACGGTAATTTAGCTAACGGGTTCTGCACATTCTACTTCTTGTACCGATGTTACGGGGATCCCCACGGTTACGAAATCCCAGATACCGGTCTAACTCATTCGGGGAACAAAGATAAATGGGAAGCTCGGCGGGGACTGGCTTTAATAGGGGCATTCCTAGGCGTCTTAATTTGCCCAAGAAAGGATGGAAACATAGAGTTGGGGCTTGTGGGAATAGCTGACTTCATGAATAAAAAGGCTAATGGCACCATTGTACCGATGATCTTAGCGGAGATTTATCGAGCTCTAACTGTTTGCCGAGGAGGAGGAAAGTTCTTCGAGGGGTGCAATATGCTTCTACAACTCTGGATGGAGGAACACCTCTGCCACCGTCCGGGGTACATGAACTGCGGTATGACCGGTCCTAAATGCATTGAAAAACATGAAGATCGGGTGAAGGGCCACGAGTTTCCGGAAGGTACGAAAGCATGGTTCACACTTTTGAGCTCCCTGACTGCAAGCCAAATTGAGTGGACATTCGGGTGGCTCTCGGTCAGTGAAGTCATTTACATGTCGGCCGAAGTATGTTTTCTTCTATTGATGGGTCTCCGGAGCATTCAAACTTATGCCCCACACAGGGTTCTGCGCCAGCTAGGCAGGTACCAGACTATCCCGCATGACGAGGATTTGAGTCGGCAGGTCATCGAACTAGGATCAAAAGCTGTTTTCCCGGAAGAAAAAGTGCGTCGAATTTGGCATCAATGTAGGTTCCTAGAGCCAAAGACTCAGGTACGGGATCTGTCCAAAGGCGAGTCAGAGCCTAGTTACACAACTTGGTAGAGTAAAAGGTCTCAAGTCCATCAAGAGCCCGAACGGCCCGCCAAAAGGCCCCATGTCTAACAATTCATTAATGGGGCACAGGAGCAATGGGATTGGTTGGCAAAAGAGACAAGCTACAGAGCCACAATAAGCAAATTGGAGGGGCAAATTCGGGATCTTAAATTTGACAAAAGTGTACAGGCCGCTGCTGACGAAGGGGAGAAGAAGAAATTGGCCCAAGAAAATAAGGCCCTTCGAGCCCAGATCCAAAAAATGAAGATAGCTGCTGAGAATCAGGAAAGGAGCCGAAAGGATGAAAGACTCATAAATGGTCTTAGAAAGAAAATAGCTGAATGCGAGGATGATTTGGAAAAATCCGAGGGTAATTTGGCAAGAGCTCGAGAACAGTTAGCGAAGAACGCAGAAGGACGAGCAGAGTTTGTCCGGCAACTAAAAAGGAAATATGAGGGAGAAGCCACCAACTTGAAGAAAAAACTAACTACCCTCGAGAACGAAATGGCCAAACAAACAAAGAGCTTCAAAGCAGAAAGAGAACACTGCTATGCACTAATGTCTCAGCTAGAAAAAGACCTGCAGCAGCTTCAAGAGCAAAACCATACAGCTGAACAAGTTTTGGGTGCCAGATCTCAGCAGATTGGACGGTTGCTTCAAGAGAAGGGTATTATCAGAGAAAGGTTAGGAGCATTGCGGACTACATTGTGATGAAGTGCAACGAATGTGAGGACATGACCAGGTCCATGTTCTTCACTTCCGTTATGATTTTTGTCCGACAGATTATGGATGACCTATTTCGCCTTCAAGATGATATGGCGCATAGGCCTGCGGCGAGACCGACTGATATCGCGCGGGCCCCAGGAGCAGTAATTGAGGCACTTATGTACTCATGATTTTTATTCGAGTCCGTATTTTTGGTTTCTTTGGAGTTTGTTAGTCCATTTTCGAGCCTGTATTTTCATCTTTCTTTTGGAGTCAGTTAGTCCACTTGTCAAGTCTGTTAGTTTTGTGTTTAAATTTGTAGGGGAAGTCTTTGTAATCAGGATGTTTTGTTTTTATTTTATGAAAATTGAAAACCTAAAAAATGTATCTTTCTTTTATTTTTACACTTACCCCAGAACTACGCTTGGTCTGATTCATGCGGTGTCATGATACGTAGGCAATCCCCATAGGATTCGATCATAACCATGAAATGAAAAAAAGGAGAAAAATAAAGAAAAATTGTGGGAAAGAAATAATGGCAAAACAAGAGAAAAAAAATGAGAGAATAAAAGAACAAAAACAAGAATCAAGCAAGGAAAAGCAAGAATGAAAAAGAGAGCAAGAAATTGCAAATGGAAATTAGTGAAAGCCGGGATGACGCAAGCAGCCGTTCAAATGCATAATAGAAATGGTTAACTGCTTAGGTGCATTGCATCCCCCAACGTGTGGTTGCCTATCTGTTAAGCTCTAATCGCTAACGAGTTTGCTTGTTGTCATCAAATCAAGGCAGGTGGTTAGTTTGTTGGCTTTCTGGCAACTCACCCGTACAACACCAGGTCCAAAGACAAGTTGATCATGGCTGGCCAAGAATTGGATGCAAGTGTTATTGATCCGTCCAGGGAGGGGGAAGAGTCTGATGTTAATCTGAAAGAGGAGTTGCATAAGTTAAAACACCAAATGGCAGAGATGTACCAGGCGTGGATGAAAGGGCATCCACCACCATCATACCCCGCCAACCCTGCTTTCCTCCCGCCACTGGCTCAGTCCCAAGAACCTCCCACTGCCGATTCATCACCAGGCTTCCCCCATTACCACCACTACCAAGGCACCACTTCCCAAACCACACAAGCACCACCAGCTAAACCAATCCCATACTCACCTCCACCAGCCACCCCTGTTTTTGTGGCACCCCCACCCGCTACGCTCCATCGATCCTCCAGAGAGCCCTTATTCCAGAACCAAGATAACCAATACTACCCCCCGAAGCCCACTTTCAAGGCCCCAGACCATTACTCCTACACTCCTCGTTTCGACCTCCCAATTGAGACTGAGATACCACCTAAAAACCCAGAGCAGGAGGTGATGTTCAAGAAGGTAAGAAGCATGGAACAATCGTTCAGAAACATGCAGGGATTGGGGGGCCAGGTGAGCGTAGCCTACAAAGATTTGTGTCTATTTCCTGATGTTCAGTTGCATGTTGGATTCAAGATGCCTAAATTCGACCTATATGACGGGCATGGAGACCCGGTGGCCCACCTGAGGGGATTCAGTAGCAAGATGAGAGGGGCGGGCGGAAAAAATGAGCTGTTAATGGCATACTTTAGCCAGAGTCTGAGTGGCGCCGCGCTGGAGTGGTACACTCGTCAAGATCACAACATATGGTATACTTGGGATGATTTGGCCCAAGCTTTTGCTCGTCATTTCCAGTACAACATCGAGATTGTTCCGGATCGATTGTCTTTAACTAAGATTGAGAAGAAGCCCAGTGAAAGCTTCAGGGAATATGGTTTTCACTGGAGAGAACAAGCAGCAAGGGTTAACCCTCCAATGGAGGAGAACGAAATGGTGGAATACTTTCTGCAGGCTTTGGAGCCTACTTACTTTGTCCATCTGATATCGGCCATTGGCAAGTCATTCAACGAGGTAGTGAAGATGGGTGGCATAGTGGAAGAAGGGCTTAAATCAAGCAAAATCATGAGCTAATCGGCCTTCAAAGCAACGACCCAAGCAATTCGAAATGGTACCGGGGGAGTGATCGGAAAGAAGAAGAAAGAAGATGTGGCAACAGTTGATTCAGGATCGTGGTTTGGACCAAGGGGCCCGTCACACCATTATACCCAGCCTCGACCTCATCACCGAACCTACACCCAAACCCCGTATAATCCACCCCAGCACTATTTCCCCTCACCAGACCCTCAGATTTCCGTCCACCACGCCCAGACATATACTCAACCTCCTGCCTACTCAAAATGGCATGCCCAAGCCCCACAAAACACCTACCCAGCTCCACAAAATGCTTACCCACCCCCACGAGCCTACTGAAACCCTGTCGGCCCAGGTTTTCGACCCAATCCAACGTTCAAAAATGAGAGGTTGCAGCGAAAGAAAACTTTCACCCCATTGGGGGAGTCTTATACCAGTTTATTCCATAGATCGAGGCAGTTGGATATGCTGAGGCCGATTGAGTCGAAATTACCAAATCCTTCTCCAAAGAATCTTGATTACTCCGTGAGCTGTGAATATTGTTCTGGTACTCCGGGGCATGATACGGAGAAGTGCTGGCACTTGAAAAATGCTATCTAGGAGCTCATCGGCACAAATTGGATTGAAGTCCAAACTCCAGAAGCACCCAACATCAATCAGAACCCATTTCCAACCCATGAGGAAACAAACATGATCGAGATAGTACACAAGGGAGGGGAGCCCAAGAATCCTTCACAGTCCGTCACGATAATTCGGTCCAATGAGGCCAAGCCAGTCAAAAAACCAACGGTTGAAGGATCAGTGAACAAGTTGAGCATGACAAACAGTGAGTCATCTGTGGTAGTTAAGAAAAGATCCCCAAATGATGTTGTGGCAAAGCAAGATAGGTCAAAAGTGGTCGTGTCAGGGTTGGCAAGTAAGCCTATCATAATTGTGGAGGGTGCCCGTACGGACCCTGTCATCATCAAGCCTGTAACCCAGTTGCCGGTAGTCAATACCAAGACTATCCCATGGAGCTACGAACGGATGATAGTGACCTACGGGGGAAAGGAAGTGACAGAAGAAGTCAATGAGGCCCAAGGACTAACTCGTTCGGGGAGATGCTTTGCCCCGGAATAGTTAAGAAAAGCTAAAACATCCAGAGATAATCCAGTTCTAGTGAAGAAAGCAGTCACTGAGGAAGAAGCGGAGGAATTTTTTAGAAAATGAAGGTACAAGATTACTCCATCGTGGAGCAGCTGAGAAAGACGCCCGCTCAGATTTCCTTGCTATCATTATTGATCCACTCAAATGAGCATCGTCGGGCCCTGATGAAAATTCTGAACGAAGCTCATGTCCCCGACAAAATTTCAGTGAACCATCTGGAGAAGATCGCCAACAAAATATTTGAGGTGAACAGGGTCACTTTCTCCGATATGAGTTGCCTGTGGAAGGTACTGAACACAACAGAGCTCTCTATCTCGCGGTAAAATGTGAAGATTCTATGGTCACCAGGGTGTTAGTTGACAATGGTTCCAGTGCAAACATTTGCCCTCTCTCTACTCTAAACAAGTTAAAAGTTGATGATGAGAGGATTCACAAGAATAGCATATGCGTCCGAGGTTTCGACGGTGGAGGGAAAGACTCGGTCGGTGATATAGTGCTTGAATTGACAATAGGACCGGTGGAATTCACCATGGAGTTCTAGGTACTGGACGTAGCTGTCTCTTACAACTTGCTGTTAGGTCGGCCTTGGATACATGCCGCCAAAGCAGTCCCGTCCACTTTGCACCAGATGGTCAAGTTCGAATGGGATAGACAGGAGATCGTCGTGCATGGCGAGGAGAATTCGTGTGCTCACAGTGATGCCTCCATCCCGTTTATTGAGGCTGAAGATGACAAAGGGCCTTGGGTCTACCAAGTTTTTGAAACAGTGCCGGTCGAGAAGGTTCCAGAAGGGAAATGTGTTCCAACTCCAAAGATAGCCTCTGCATCCGTCATGGTGGCCTCTGAAATGCTGAAAAATGGCTTTGT
>NW_017682659.1:5352-9505 GCF_001879085.1 Nicotiana attenuata | reverse complement strand
TTTGTGGAGGGGTTTTCATCGATTGCAGCCTCTATGACTAGATTGACCCAGAAGGGTGCTCCATTTCAGTGGACAGAGGAGTGTGAGGCGAGCTTTCAGAAGCTCAAGACAGCCCTGACTACGGCCCCAGTTTTGATATTGCCTACCGGTTCGGGGTCTTGTACTGTCTATTGTGACGCCTCGAGAGTTGGCCTTGGAGCGGTATTGATGCAGGATGGTAGGGTGATTGCCTACGCATCCAGACAGTTGAAGATACATGAGAAGAATTATCCTGTCCATGATCTTGAGTTAGCTGCCATTGTTCATGCCTTGAAGATTTGGCGTCATTACTTGTACGGTGTGCCTTGTGAGATATATACTGATCACCGGAGTTTGCAGCATCTGTTCAAGCAGAAGGATCTTAATTTGCGTCAGAGGAGATGGCTAGAGTTGCTAAAGGATTATGACATCACTATCTTGTATCACCCGGGCAAGGCCAATATGGTGGCCGATGCTTTGAGCCGCCGGGCAGAGAGTTTGGGGAGTTTGGCTTATTTACCAGCAGCAGAGAGGCCTATGGCGATGTATGTTCAGGACCTAGCCTGCCAGTTTGTGAGATTGGATCTTTCGGAGCCCAGCCGGGTTCTAGCTTGTGTGGTCTCTCGGTCTTCCTTGTTTGATCATATCAGGGAGCGGCAATATGATGACCCTCATTTGCTTGTCCTCAAGGACAAGGTGTTACATGCGATGCTCGAGATGTGACCATTGGTGATGACGGAGTATTGAGGATGCAGGGTCGAGTCTGTGTACCCAATGTTGATGGGCTTCTGGAGTTGATTCTAGAAGAGGCCCATAGTTCGCGGTATTCCATTCATCTGGGTGCCGCAAAGATGTATCAGGATTTGAGGCAGCACTACTGGTGGAGGCAGATGAAGAAGGATATAGTTGGGTTTGTAGCTCGGTGCCTTAATTGTCAGCAAGTAAAGTATGAGCACCAGAGACCGGGTGGATTGCTTTAGTAGATAGAGATTCCGGAGTGGAAGTGGGAGCGGATCACCATGGACTTCGTATCTGGATTCCCACGGACTTTGAAGAAGTTCGATGCCATTTGGGTTAGTGTGGATCGGCTGACCAAGTCCGCGCATTTTATCCCTGTGTGTACTACCTACTCCTCGGAGCGGTTGGCGGAGATTTATATCTGGGAGATTGTCCGTCTGCATGGTCTTCCAGTTTCCATTATTTCAAACAGAGGTACTCAGTTCACATAGCGGTTCTGGAGAGCCGTACAGTAGGAGTTGGGTACTCGGGTGGAGTTGAGCACGGCCTTTCACCTTCAGACGGACGGGCAGTCCGAGCGCACTATTCAGATTCTTAAGGATATGCTCCGTGCGTGTGTGATTGAGTTTGGAGGTTCTTGGGATCAGTTCTTGCCATTAGCGGAGTTTGCCTAAAACAACAGCTATCAGTCCAGCATTCAGATGACACCGTACGAGGCCTTATATAGTAGGCGATGTAGATCTCCGGTGGGTTGGTTCGAGCCGGGTGAGGCCGGATTACTGAGCACGGATTTGGTTCGGGATGCTTTGGAGAGAGTCAAGGTGATTCAGGACAGACTCCGTACAGCCCAGTCTAGACAGAAGAGCTACGCGGACCGGAAGGTTCGTGATGTTTCCTACATGGTTGGGGAGCGGGTTCTGCTTTGGGTTTCACCTATGAAGGGCGTTATGAGATTTGGGAAGAAAGGGAAGTTGAGTCCGAGGTTTATTAGCCCTTTTGAGATATTGAGGCGAGTTGGGGAAGTTGCCTATAAGCTTGCCTTACCTCCCAGCCTGGCAAGGGTTCATCCGGTATTTCATGTTTCGATGCTCCGGAGGTATCACGGTGATCCGTCGCACGTGTTGGATTTCAGCTCAGTCCAGTTGGAGAAGGATCTATCTTATGTTGAGGAGCCAAAGGCAATATTGGACAGGCAGGTCAGGAAGCTGAGGTCAAAGAACATTGCATCCGTGAAGGTTCAGTGGCGGGGTAAGCCGGTCGAGGAGGCGACCTGGGAGATCCAGCAGGATATGCGCAGCCAGTACCCTCATCTTTTCACTACCTCAGGTATGTCTTTGTGCTCATTCGAGGACGAACGAATGTTTAAGTGTGGGAGGATGTAACGACCAGGCCGGTCGTTTTTGGAATTTACGCCCTGATCCCCTATTAACAGCTTTCCCCAAGTTTATTTCTGCTATTTTGATTTGCCGGGATGTTCGGTTTTGAGTTTCGGAGAGTTTTGGGACACTTAGTCCCTAAACGAGAGCTTAAGTGTTGGAAAACTGACCATAGTTAGAACAGTGTGAAGACGGCCTCGGAACAGTAATCCGATGGTTCCGTTAGCTTCGTTAGGTGATTTCGGGGTTGGGAGCGTGTTCGGAATGTATTTTGGAGGCCCGTAGCTAATTTAGGCTTGAAATGCCGAAGTTTGAATTTTTGAAGTTTCCGGTCCGATAGTGAGATTTTGATCCGAGGGTCGGAATGGAATTCTGGAAGTTGCAGTAGCTCCGCCATGTCATTTGGGATGTGCGTGCAAAATTTTAGGTCATTCGGACGTGTTTTGGTTAGGTTTTTGATCGAAAGCGTATTTTGAGAGAATATAAAGTTCTTAGGCTTATATCCTTGATTAATTCGAGTTTCCGACGCTGTTTAAGGTGGTTTAAGGATTGGTACAAGTGTGAATGATGTTATGGGATATGTCCGTAGGTTTGGTTGAGGTCCCGGAGGCCTCGGGTGTGTTTCGGATGCTCAACGAGGCATTTTTGTGTTTAAAAGAGTTGCAGGTTTTCTCTTTAGTTCTGCTGCAGGTTTTCCTTCTCTGCGATCGCAGCTTACCCTCCGCGATCGCATAGTGTATTTTCGGAGGGTGATGATTTTGTTCTACGCGATCGCATTAGCTGGTTCGCGATCGCATAGGTCTGTTCCTCTCTCTTCTGTGATCGCATGGCTGGACTGTGTTCGCATAGGCTATTCTCTAAGCCTATTAAACTTTTTACTCTTCGTGATCGCATTTCTCCTCTTGCGATCGCATAGAACCAAATGACTGGGCAGATATAAACATTTCAAAACGAGGGTTTATCCATTTTAACCAAAACTCAAGCTTGAGAGCTCAGATTTGAGGGAGATTTCGAGGGTTTTTCAGGGACAACGATTAGCTAACGATTCTAAACTCCTTTTAACTTGTAACCCACTAATCTAAGCGTAAATTCCTCTTTTAATTTCGGATTTTGAATGAAAAATTGATAAAACTTCATAGACCGAATTATTGAGTTTTGAGTGGGTGTTTGACCTCCGATTTGAGAGATTTTTATATGGTTAGACTCGTGAGAGTCCGAGGGTTCTGAAAATGTTAATTTCATCCGTTTCCGAGATGTTGGATTGAGGGCATTTTGGTCATTTTACCTAATTTCGCGTCTTAGCTTTGAATTAAATCGTAGAATCACTTGCTTGAGATGTTATTTACGATATGTAATTGAATTGAATAGATTTGGGCCACTTGGAGTTGGATACTCGTGGCAAACGTGTGGTTTCGAGTTGATTTTAGAGCCGATACGAGGTAAGTGGCTTGTCTAACCTTGTGTGGGGGACTTTTTCCCTTAGGATTGATATTGTTGTAATTGAAATGCCTCGTGCGTGTGGTGACGAGCGCGCACTTGTGCTAATTGTTGGAAATCCAGTTTTTCTTTAAAATAGCCTTGAATTGTGTTCCTCCTTTCCTTGCTTACACTGTTTTGATATTAAACCTGCTGTAGCTGAGAGAAGCATGTCTACTTGACTAAATTGCTTTATCTGTCTTAACTGTCTTAATTGTACTACGTGAATCATGCTAGGTTAGGATTACCTGTTTCACTTTGATATGAAATTGATTGGATTGAATTTTGTTGTTGCTGTGTATTTACTTTGGGACTACGGAAAGGTATTCTGGGAGACCCCCCTGCACTTTATTTTGGGACTACGGGACGGTATCCCGGGAGCTCCCCAGTATGTTTACTTTGGGACTACGGAATTACATTCTGGGAGATCCCCCTTGCACTTTATGACTTGGACTGCGGGACTGCACCCGGGAGATCCACTGGACATGATATTTATACTTGGGGACTACAGGACGGTATCCTGGGAGATCCTCGGTTGTTATCTC
>NW_017682659.1:0-2901 GCF_001879085.1 Nicotiana attenuata | reverse complement strand
GATTCTTTGAGTTCCCCCGTTATGTTTTCACTCCTGTGGAGATTCCCTGTTGTGGACCGCGTTTACCGGTCATGTTTGGTTATTCTTGGTGGTTTTGAGACCAGGGCTGACGTATTATTACTCAGCATGGTTGATTTTGATATTATTTTGGGCATGGACTGGCTGTTGTCCCATTATGCTATTCTTGATTGTCACGCCAAAACCGTGACGCTGGCCATGCCAGGTGTACCGCGTATTGAGTGGAGGGGTTCCTTAGGTCACACTCCCAGTAGAGTTATTTCTTTCCTTAAGGCTCAGCGTATGATTGAGAAAGGTTGTGATGCGTACTTAACTTATGTGAGGGATGCCAGTATGGATACTCCTTCTATTGATTCAGTCCTAGTAGTACGGGATTTCCCCGATGTGTTTCCAGCTGATCTTCTGGGCATGCTACCCGATGGGGACATTGATTTTGGCATTGATCTATTGCCGGGCACTCAGCCCATTTCTATCCCTTCGTACCGTATGGCTCCTCCTGAGTTAAAGAAGTTGAAGGAGCAATTGCAGGAATTACTTGATAAGGGTTTTATTCGGCCCAGTGTATCACCTTGGGGTGCTCCTGTGTTATTTTTGAAGAAGAAGGATGCTTCTATGCACATGTGTGTTGATTACCGCCAGTTGAACAAAGTCACAGTGAAGAACCATTATCCTTTGCCTCATATTGATGATCTGTTTGACCAGCTTCAGGGCGTACGGGTGTTTTCTAAAATTGATTTGCGCTCAGGTTACCATCAGTTGAAGATTTGGGAGCCAGATATCCCGAAGACTACCTTCAGGACTCTGTATGGTCATTACGAGTTCCTTGTTATGTCTTTTGGGCTGATCAATGCCCCAGCAGCCTTCATGCATCTGATGCACAGTGTATTCCGGCCATATATTGACTCTTTCGTCATTGTCTTTATTGATAATATTCTGGTGTATTCTCAGAGTCGGGAAGATCATGAGCAGCACCTGAGGACAGTACTTCAAACCCTGAAGGAAAAGAGATTATATGTAAAGTTTTCAAAATGTGAGTTTTGGTTGGATTCCGTGGCATTCTTGGGTTACGTGGTGTCGAGTGAGGGCATTTGGGTGGATCCGAAGAAGGTAGAGGCAGTACAGAGTTGTCCTAGACCATCTTCAGCTACAGATATACGTAGTTTCCTTGGCCTGGCGGGCTACTACCGCCGTTTTGTGGAGGGGTTTTCATCGATTGCAGCCCCTATGTCTACATTGACCCAAAAGGGTGCCCCATTTCAGTGGACAGAGGAGTGTGAGGCGAGCTTTCAGAAGCTCAAGACAGCCCTGACTACGGCCCTAGTTTTGATATTGCCTACAGGTTCGGGGTCTTATACTGTCTATTGTGATGCCTTGAGAGTTGGACTTGGAGCGGTATTGATGCAGGACGGTAGGGTGATTGCCTATGCGTCCAGACAGTTGAAGATACACGAGAAGAATTATCCTGTCCATGATCTTGAGTTAGCTACCATTGTTCATGCCTTGAGTTAGCGTCATTACTTGTACAGTGTGCCTTGTGAGATATATACTGGTCACCGGAGTTTGCAGCATCTGTCCAAGCAGAAGGATCTTAATTTGCATCAGAGGAGATGGCTAGAGTTGCTAAAGGATTATGACATCACTATCTTGTATCACCTGGGTAAGGCCAATATGGTGGCCGATTCTTTGAGCCGTCGGGCAGAGAGTTTGGGGAGTTTGGCTTACTTACCAGCAGCAGAGAGGCCTATGGCGATGGATGTTCATGCCCTAGCTAGCCACTTTGTGAGATTGGATCTTTCGGAGCCCAACCGGGTTCTAGCTTGTGTGGTCTCTCGATCTTCCTTGTTTGATCATATCAGGGAGCGGCAGTATGATGACCCTCATTTGCTTGTCCTCAAGGACAAGGTGTTGCATGGCGATGCTCGAGATGTGACCATTGGTGATGATGGAGTATTGCGGATGCAGGGTCGAGTTTGTGTACCCAATGTCGATGGGCTTCGGGAGCTGATTCTAGAGGAGGTCCACAGTTCACGGTATTCCATTCATCCGGGTGCCGCGAAGATGTATCAGGATTTGAGGCAGCACTACTGGTGGAGGCGAATGAAGAAGGATATAGTTGGGTTTGTAGCTCGGTGCCTTAATTGTCAACAAGTGAAGTATGAGCACTAGAGACCGGGTGGATTGCTTTAGCAGATAGAGATTCCGGAGTGGAAGTGGGAGCGGATCACCATGGACTTCGTATCTGGACTCCCGCGGACTTTAAAGAAGTTCGATGCCATTTGGGTTATTGTGGATCGGCTGACCAAGTCCGCGCATTTTATCCCTGTGTGTACTACCTATTCCTCGGAGCAGTTGGCGGAGATTTATATCCGGAAGATTATCCATCTGCATGGTATTCCAGTTTCCATTATTTCAAACAGAGGTACTCAGTTCACATCGCGGTTCTGGAGAGCCGTACAGCAGGAGTTGGGTACTCGGGTGGAGTTGAGCACAGCATTTAACCCCCAGACAGACGGGCAGTCCGAGCACACTATTCAGATTCTTGAGGATATGCTCCATGCGTGTGTTATTGAGCTTGGAGGCTCTTGGGATCAATTCTTGCCATTAGCGGAGTTTGCCTACAACAACAGCTATCAGTCCAACATTCATATGGCACCGTATGAGGCCTTATATGGTAGGCGATGTAGATCTCCGGTGGGTTGGTTTGAGCCGGGTGAGGCCAGATTACTGGGCACAGATTTGGTTTAGGATGCTTTGGAGAGAGTCAAGGTGATTCAGGATAGACTCCGTACAGCCCAGTCCAGACAGAAAAGTTACGCGGATCGGAAGGTTCGTGATGTTTCCTACATGGTTGGGGAGCGGGTTCTGCTTCGGGTTTCGCCTATG
>NW_017682658.1:0-9505 GCF_001879085.1 Nicotiana attenuata | reverse complement strand
GTGGACCTTTGAAGTGGTGCTTGTGACTCCGTTTGGTGCACTTGACTTGAAAAACAAAAATGGAGAGATCTTCAGAGTTAATGGGCACAGAGTCAAGCCCTATCTTGGCAAGATTGATGACAGCCACGTGGTGGCAATGATCCATCTCAAGTGATTTGATGGTAACCTGCGTCGTGCCGCGACGTTAAATCAGGCACTTCTTGGGAGGCAACCCATGTGTTTTTATTTCTTTCTTTTTGATTTCATTTTTAGTGTAGGATCTATTTTTAGACTAACTGGTTGTGAGATGTGTGTAGGGATGTTTTGACGCAGTGCAGGACCAAAATTGGAAAAATATTGCACTCTCTGAAGTTTCGACCGCTGCCGCGATGTATTTTTCGCAGCCACAATGGGCTCATCGCGAAGGAGGTAATTGATCGCGGTTAGCGGTGTCAAATGTGCCAGTATCTGAAGTTTCAACCGCGGCCGCAATGCATTTTTCGCAATCCGCGGTGCTTTACTGCGACCGCGATGCATTATCTGCGGTCCGTGGTGAAGTCCATGCCTGTGCCTGTCTAAGTTTCATAAACGCGGTCCGCGGTCAATTTTTCGTGGCCGCGGTGGATAAGTACAGTGGGCCCCAGATCTTTTTCTATAAATAGACCCCCAGGCCTCATTTTACACTTTTCGCTCATTTTCACTCTAAAGAGGCCTAAACACTATTCATCAAAACCCTAAGTTGCACAAATTCAAGTACTGATTTTCAATCATCTGTATTGCATCTTACTTCTGGTAATTAAAATCTATCCTTAGTCTTGAGTTTTGTTTTTATTTTCTTTTAATTTGATAGTTCCTACTTCTTCTTCTTCCTTTTTCTTTCAATTTTTAACTTAGGGTTATATAATATTATTTAGATTAGGTTTTAATTAGTCAAACATGGTGATTAACTACCTAGTGGGTTAATAATATGTTGATTAGGGCTAAAATGCACAAAAAATTGAAACCCTAGGTCATTGTGCCTCGTTTTGCCTACTGCGACCGCGGTTGATTTTCTGCGGTCCCGGTGCCTTACCGCGTCCGCGCATCATTTTTCGTGGTTCGCGGTGTACCTGAATCAGAGGGTGGGTAGTCTGAATCCCACCTCACTGTGGCCGCAGTTGATTTTTCGCGGTCTACGGTGGTCTCTTTGCGGCCGCGATGCATTTTCCGCGGTCCGCGGTCAACTGTTTCCAATCATACACATCACTGTTTCTTTTGGTATTGATACTAACAAACATTATCTGAATTCTCCTTGCAGACAATGGTTAAATCACGAGGAGGTGGTGACAAACAGAAGGGTAGAGCAGAGTCTTCCCAGGGTATGGGACGTGGCATGATCAAATTGACCCCAGCAGCTCAGAAAACTCATCAAAGCTGCAGATAGAGCTACTTCCCATTCTGAGGGAAGTGAGTACTTGCCCTCCCGGGAGGCATTGAGTCTGATTCAGTACCGGAGTATGTACCTGACTTCCTGGAGAGGCTTCGTTTGAGAGATTCAACTACCCCTCCAAGCTCTCCTACTGTTCGTGCTTCAGTTCAGGTTTCATCTGAGTCGTCTGAGGGCTCAGCAGAGAGCAGTAATAGTGCATCCTGTACTTCACCTACAACATCGTCACCCGGTGAGGATCCCATTGACGAAGAATAAGGGGAGAACCCCAACCCGGGGGTGTGGAGAGAACTAGAAACCCCAAGGTGTGGAAAAGGAGGTTTGTCAGTGAGCTTGCATACCACAAGTTTCGGGAATGGTGGCCTCTGAGGTCGCTTATTATTGAGCGCCAGTTCATACAGAGCGATTTCCTGCCTCACAACCCTAATGTGAAAAGGCAATTCAGAGAACGGCCGGGGTGGGATTACTTCACTAGCAGGGTGCCAGAGGCAAACGAGCACTTAGTCAAAGAGTTTTATGCCAATGTTGCCCACATCAAAAAGGATACCAAAGTGACTAAAGTGCGGAACTTGAAAGTGATGTTCGATGGAAAAACTATCAATGAGTACCTGGGCTTTCCTGAGGAAGATGAATCATTATACTTGGAGAAATTGGCACTTGATGAGGTAGCACGTCCATGGTTAGCATCATATTTGGCTCTCCCGGGCACCACCCCAGTATGGTTGACAACAGGAGTTGCAATCTTGAGGAAGACTCTAAATTTTGAGGCGAAGGGGTAGGAGACTTTTGTATGCAGCAGGCTAGACCACACTACCCATGAAAACTCTATGCCGGTCTCCCGGGCGATATTGGTGGCGTCTATTATGGCGGGGTTCCCGATCAATGTCGGGAATGTTATGTCTGCGGTGATCACTAGGGTGGTCAATGAGGGTCAGAGATCATACCCCTTCCCAAATTTTCTTACAATGGATTTTTGAAGACCAGGAGGTGGAGAAAAGGAGCTTTGACGTGAAGGTGAAACCCAAAATGCCCTTTACCTGGTACAGCCTCAAGGCTGATGACAACCCTAAAGCCAAAAATCATAAGGGAAAAGCCACTACTTCTACTGGCCATTCTGATGAGCCAGTAGTGGTAGTCACTGCTTCCTAGCCTTCCCCTGCCATACCAGTTCCCACATCCGGGCCTTCTACTTCCACTGCTCCAGATATCCCATCATCCTCAGCCTACTCATTGACTGCCCACCGTTTGAGCCAAACACTTGCCAGTATCAACAACTGGATGCAGGCAGCTACTTCTAAGCTGTCTGTGCTTTCTAGCTCGGTGGCAGCCCAGTCCATACCCCCACAGCCACAGATTTCAGCTTCAGTGGAGCAGACTCTCAAGGAGCTTCTGGACAACCAGAAGAAGCTCCTGGAGAACCAGAAGTTGATTCTGGATGCTATAGGTGCTCACGGAAAGTCACTAAAGGAGCTGACCAAGGAGACAAAGAAGCTGAGAAAGACTCGAGCCTCAAAGGAGCCTGTGAAGGAGTGAGGGGAGAAGTGGAGAAGATGAAGGCTGCTGATCATCTACCATTGGAGCTACTGTTGCATCAGACTGAGCCAGAGCAGGAGCAGGAGTTGGAGAGGGCACCAAAGAGGAGGAGAGTGATCCCCCAAGCAGACGATGCAGTGATTGAGTTGGAGGACCTGCAAGGAGGTTCCTCTAGCCAGTCTCAGGTCCCAGAGCAGGCACAGGTTACAGGGATCCAGTCACAGGTTCCCAAGCAGTCACAGGACCCAGGGACCCAGGCTCATGACCCCATGCAGACGGAGGACCCATAGGGAGTTTTCTTTACTTTCTATCTTCTTTTTGAGCTTATTTTGGTTAGTTAGCATTGAGGATAATGCTAGCTTTCATTTGAGGGGGTAGCCCTATTTTGATTATGTTGGACTGTAATTATGATACTATTTTCCTTTTTGTTATGCTTTTTCACTTTTTGGTATGTATATAATTTTACCTGTTTATTTCACTTTTCGTATTTTACAATCTTGGTTTGTATATAAAGTTACTTCCTTATGTATATATTGATTCCCTCTTATGTATATTCGTTTAAATCCCCTATTGTACATATTCATTTTACCTTCCGTATTTTCTTTCATAGCTTCTTACTTCATTTTATTTCTTTTTCAGTTTAGTAGCTTCTTATTTTGAGTTTTGCATTCAATAAGCCTTTGGTTTTCTTAATGCCACGGTTCTTTCCAAAGGTGGAGTTTGTGTGAATCGGGTGGCTCTTCCCGATGATGGATGGCATGATAACCTTCTTAAGGGTTTGAGTCTGTTTTTCTTTTCGTTTTTGTGTAAATAATAGCTAGTGAGTAATAGTGCCTCAAGCAAAGCTTCACTTGGGCCTAACACATTTGCCTTTGACCTTATGATTATTAGTGTGTATAGGATGGTGACAGTTGTGACCTTGAGACTCTTGTGTTGGCTAATAATCATCAAGTGGTTTTTCGGGACCATTTGCATTGCTCAAATCTTATCTAAGGTTGTTGTGGGCCCCCGACTCTGTCTCGTTAGCAATCCTATAGCTTGTGTGGTGAGAATTTGATTTGCAAGTCCAAGTCTCGTGCCATTGAGTCTAGAACTTGCCCTGAATGTTAATCTAGGCAAAATCCTAAGTGTAGTTTGAATTGAGAAGTGATTATAGGCTCTCCTTGATCCGAATGGTATCTTGAAAACATCCATAGTCTACCAATGATAATATCCCTAGTCAACCCCTTTTGAGCCATAGCCCTTTTTCTTTCAAAGACCATGATACAAGCCTTTACCCGTTTTAAAAAGACCCTCTCTTGGCACCCGACCTTTCCTTAGCACAAGGCAAAAGCATAAGTTTGGGGGGAGAGAAGAGGAATGCAAAAAGTGGTAAAAAGTAGAAAATGAAGAAAAGGGACGACAAAAAGAAAAAGAAAGAAAATCAAAAAGTCAAAAAGAATGAATAAATGTTGAAGAAATGAAGGGATTCAATAAAAGTAAAAAGATGAATGGCGTGGAAATATTAGAAAGGAGAAAAAGGTTTGAAATGAACAAGAAAGAGGGACGGTGTGTCTCTCTAACCCCTAAGAAAGAAGTAAATGACTCAAAGAGTCAAGAGAATGTGTGCCAAAATGAAGCAAATGAAGTGCTTAAGGGAAGATGAAATCTTCTTAGACCAAATATATCCTACCCTGAACCAAAAGCCTTCATTGTATCCCCACAAAAGCCCTATATGATCTTGAGTTGAGTGAAGCTTACATTAGTGGTGACTCGCAAGGGCAAGCTTATGGTACTTAGAGCCGGACTTGTGACCTTTCTTTGAGAGAGATGAGTATGTTTTCCACAATCCTCGTTCTGAGTGCTACAATCTAAAAGTGAGGTTTTGCTTAAGGGAGAGTAAGGAGTATGAGTTTGGGTTCCACAATACCAAAGCAGTAGAAGGGGCTTCCTTGATGAGTTGAGTCAACTCTTGATGCTTTTGTGTCGCACTAAAACCATGGTGCTTAAAAAGGTTGAATGTTGTTAATGATTCATTTGAATTGAGGGCAATTGTTAGTCCCAATTGATGCTAGATGAGGTCACTTTAGGTCAGCTGAATTTTCTTGGTTTTATTCTTAAGGAGGTGGGACTTACTTTGATTCCTTGAGGACAAGCAAAAGCTTAAGTTTGGGGGAGTTGATAACAAGGGATTCTAGTCTATTTTATACTCCTTTTTGCTTCAGTTTTGGATTAAAAGTGTATACAAGTAATCCCGAAGGCTTACATGTTGTGGTTGTTTGCAGGGTTTGGTCAAAAAGTGACAAAGAAGTCAAAACCAGCTCAAAAAAGGAGTGAAACCTGCACAAGTGCCAAGAACAAGTCAAAGCACCGCTGACCGCAGTAAATCCGCTGCGGATGCAATAGACCCATCGCGGTCGCGGTCCATTTAGTGTGGTCCGCGGTGGAAAAGATCAGAGAAGATGCAATCCTGGAGTTTCAAGCAATGCGGCCCGCGGTAGATTCTTTGCGGCCGCGGTAGCCTCATCGCGGCCGCAGTCCACTTGTTGCGGTCTGCGGAGAAGGGATTCAGAGAGCTAGGATTTTGGAAGTTCCAAGACACCGCTGACCGCGATGCATTTTGTGCGGTAGCGGTAAAGCCATCGCAGCCACGGTCCATTTATTGCGGTCCGCGGTGGCTAGATTCAGAGAACAAAGACGAGCCAAAAAGCCTTAACGCGGCCGCGGTCCGCGGTCCGCGGTACCTCCGTCAGGGGTATTTTTGTCCAGAAAATTCGGCCTTGTATAAATACTTCTTTTTCAGATTTTTAGGGTATCTTATCTGTAGCTGAGCACGTGAACGCCATTTTTTAGCTATTTTGAGTAATTTTGTAGCTAGCTTAACATTCAATCTTCGAATTTTAGCTTGTAATTATATTTTATGTGTTATTATTCATCTCAATATCTGATTTCTTCCATTATTATGAGTAGCTAGACCCATTAGCTAGGGTTGTGGCTCAACCCTAATGTGGGTATTTGATGGGTCTCTTGTATTAGGGATTAGATATTTATGGGTGGTTGATATTTGGCCTGATTTGTGTTTTTAATGTTGAATTAGTGGTTGCAAACACTAATTTGTGCCTTTTTTACTTGGGCTCTCTTGAGAAAGAGAGCTTGAGTCTAGGAAAATCAGGCCAACAAGGAATTGGGGCGTATTCAAGAGATTGATAGCCCCAATTAAAGGATTAAACTTAGAGATAGTAATACCCGACTTGAGCCTATATTGCTTGCACAATTTTGACACCACATTGGTCTTGAGAAAGCCAATTAGGGCAAAGTCACTCAAGCTACCGAGAGGTATAGAGTGAGTAGCTTCGTGCATTGGCTATATCGCAATCCCAAACATAACAACTTTGCCTTAGACTTTAGAACCCGTCAAATATTCACCTAGGGCAAAGTCACTACCCTAGTGCCTTTCCATAAATTAAGAAAACCACACAAAAAGATATCATACTTAGCTTAATTTCAGAATCATTAGTGATAATCTAGATTAGTGAATCATCAACGCATGTTTAGAAGTGTAAACAATTACTTTGCACGTTACTAGTATAGATAGGAACTCAATTTCCAAACAATCTAGCTCCCTGTGGATTCGATCCCGACCTTCTCGGGTAAAAGCTCATCGACCGCTCTTGCCACTTTGTAGTGGTGTAGGGTTGGACCCGATCAGGAACCACCTCATATACCGTCGGAAAACTCTCGTCCCCCGCCAGACCCACTCCCTTTTCGAGTAGGGCTATATCGCTTTCTGGCACCAGAGCACCAACGGCTCTATCAGGGTTGGAGGATGCACTAGCCATCTCTTCTTTACAACAACAACATACCCAGTAAAATCCCACTAGTGGGGTCTGGGGAGAGTAGAGTGTACGCAGACCTTACCCCTACCCCGAAAAGGGCAGAGAGGCTGTTACCAGGAGACTCTCGGCTCAACAGGAGAGGCAATAATATCAAAAAAGAAATAAGAGAAAAGACATGTAACAACAAAAGATACCAGAAAGAAAATAACCACGACAAATAAGTGAAAGGACAATAACACAAAACTATGCAAAACAACAATGTGAATACAACAAAGACCGCTAACAAACCTAAACGAAACTCTATCAGACTACCCAGTACAAAGAGGGAAGAACTCTCGACTACCCCCTAGCCTACCACCCTAATGCTTGACCTCCACATGTTCCTATCAAGAGCCATGTCCTCGGAAATCTGAAGCCGCGCCATGTTCTGCCTGATCACCTCGCCCCAATACTTCTTAGGCCGTCCTCTGCCTTTTTCTCGTACCTGCCAAAGTCAACCACTCACACCTCCTAGCCGGTGCACTAGGCATCTCTTCTTTGATTGCGAAAATTAGGAATGATAAGGGAAAAAGGTAGCGGCCACAGGAATTTTTAACAGAAAAGGAAATGTGAGAAACTGAAGGAGAAGAAGAAAAGCTGCAAATGTCTCTCTTGAGCAATTGGGAAGCATAACATTCAAATGTAAGATTTTCCCCTATTTATAGGGATATAAATACCCTGAGCGGGAAAACCAAACGCCGCCATTTTGAAAACGTAAAGGGCACGGGAAATGACACAATGCATAGAAAACGTGCACCATAATGACGCATGAGGAGTTTTGATGACATTCTGAACTGATGTGACGATCTGATGCAGCTCTCGAAACATCACGTTGCTACTTCGCCACGAGGTACTCGCCTCTCGTATAAAGTACTAAGATTTCTCACAACTTTCGAATCGACAGAGTCCGCCCATCGAGCTTGCCAAAAGACGACCCCAATAGGCGGAGGGACTAACTATATGGGTCGAAATCTGACCAGACGAGAATCCGCGTGAAGAGGAACGGAAAGTCACTTGGGCCAAAGTCGTATCCATAAAACGCTATAACGACTCGCACCGCAGCCACGGTCGAGATCGTGTATTCAGAACGCTTGAACGGCGAATGGAATTTTACGGCATTTCAGAGGGTCAACCAGTAATACAGTCAAATGACTTAGGCACTATGGCTAATGACCGTTGGGTAAATGAGAATACCTAGTATATAAACTAAGTGGGAAGAAGAAGAAAGGGGGCTGAAAAAAATTCACATACAGAGATATTTTCAGAGAGGAAGAGGGATCTTCATCTCTTTTCCCCTCGCTAAGGAGAAAGAAGCAAGGAAGCTCAGATCCTCAGTATACGTCATTAGTCTCATCATATCAAATCTGTGGGGGTCAACCTTGTTAAAGATTGGTGACTCTTTTGTTCTATGTATTCTTCGCTATTATTCAATGTTATGAAAATCACCATCCTCTTCTTAAATTACGGGATTCAATTATTGCTATGATTAAATTTTATGTTCCGCTATGCTTGCTTGTTCTTGTCTTCTGCCTCAGATCTAGAAAGAATTATCTTTGACTAGGATTTACTTCAAATATTCCTGTTTAATTAGTTTATAAAAAGGTTTAACACTTTTTAGTCAAACAAGTATAGGAATTTGATTGTTGGTATTAAGGGTTGTTTCATAGCACCATAATTCTTGGAGAAGTGCTTCTTTAAAGACTGATTTTACAAAATCTAATTTTTTTTTTTTGGTTAAACTGGAAACTTTTATTTAACCAAGTGTAAATATGTACATCCACCCGCTCATTGGACTCTAGAGACGGGTCTTACAAAAATAGCCTATCTTTTTATCACTTAAGTTCCACATCTGGAACTTAAACTCTATACTAACATGGATATCTATTTATCCTATCTAAGACAACTCTCCATTTACAGTAGCTATTTCCTTAAATGTGTAAATGCAATACAATTTCTCTAACTCTATCCCTACTTTCTTTCCTTGTCTGTTGAAACCTTCGTAAGTTCCTTTCCATCCATGTGTGATATACTGTTGCTGCAAAGGCATTTCCAAGAATCTTCCATTTTGTATTCCTGCTCTTTGTTTTTGTAGCTATCCAGTCAATCTCTTCCTGCCATCTACCTACTTGTCGATCAATTCCAAACAATCTCAAAATCTGCTTCCGTATGAACTTTGAATATGAGCATTCAAAGAACAAGTGATCATGAGTTTCCTCTTCATCTGTCATACACAGAACACATTCTACAGGTACTGGTATTTCCCATTTGATCAGCCTATCAACTATTGCTAGTCTCCGATGCAGTGCCATCCACAGAATGAATTGATGCCTAGGAATCATACCTTGTGTCAAACTTTTAAAAGGAAAAAAAATGTTTTTGAATAGAAGCAGAAGTAGCTTTTGAGAAGCAGAAAAAATAACATTTTCCCAAAAGTACTTTTTTGAAATATTAAGAAAAATATATTATTTACTTATAAATAATTTTTAAAAGCTTGGTTAAACACTAATAGCTGCTCAAAAAGTGTTTTAAAATTTATTAATCAAACACAAATTGCTCCCGCCAAAAGTACTTTTCTGAAATACACTTTGGAGAAAAGCACTTGAGCTTGGTCAAACAGGCTGACCAAGCTTCTAGGAGGCCAAAAGTACTTTTTTGGCCGAAAAAGTACTTTTTGAAAAATTTAAGGTGTTTGGCCAAAATGAAAAAGTCTTTT
>NW_017682657.1:8918-9506 GCF_001879085.1 Nicotiana attenuata | reverse complement strand
TCCCTAGTTGATGCCAGCACAACTTGATGACTTTCCATCATAGGGTCCCACTCCCTAGTTGATGCCAGTATAACATGATGGCTTTTCCAACATACGTCTCACTCCCTAGTTGATGCTAGTATAACCTGATGACTTTGTCAATATATGGTCCCAATCCCTAGTTGATGCCAGCATAACCTGATGACTTTCCAATATAGGGTCCCACGCCCTAGTTGATGCCAGCATAACCTGATGACTTTTCCATAATAGGGTCCCACTCCCTAGTTGATGCTAGCGTGACCTAATGACTTTCCAATATAGGATCTCACTCCCTAGTTGATGCCAGCACAACTTGATGACTTTCCAACATAGGGTCCCACTCCCTAGCTGATGCCAGCATAACCTGCTGACTTTTCGAACATAGGGTCCCATTCCTTGGTTGATGCAGGCATAACCTGATGACTTTTCCAACATCGGGTCCCACTCCTTAGTTGATGCCAGCATAACTTGATGACATTCCAACATAGGGTCCCACTCCCTAGTTGATGCCAGTATAACCAGATGACATTCCAACATAGGGACCCACTCCCTAGTTGATGCTAGCATAAC
>NW_017682657.1:3713-4192 GCF_001879085.1 Nicotiana attenuata | reverse complement strand
TGATGACTTTCCAACATAGGGTCCCACTCCCTAGTTGATGCCAGCGTAACTTGATGACTTTCCCACATAGGGTCCCACTCCCTAGTTGATGCCAGTATAACCTGATGACTTTTCCAACATAGCGTCCCACTCCCTAGTTTATGCTAGCATAACCCGATGAGTTTTCCATTATAGGGTCCCACTCGCTAGTAGATGCCGGTATAACCTGATGACTTTTCAGACATAGGGCCCCTCTCCCTAGTTGATGCCAGCATAACCTGATGACTTTTTCAACATAGGGTACCAAGCCCTAGTTGATGCCAGCACAACTTGATGACTATCCATCATAGGGTCCCACTCCCTAGTTTATGCCAGTATAACACAATGAGTTTTCCAACATAGCGTCTCACTCCCTAGTTGATGCTAGTATAACCTGATGACTTTGTCAATATAGGGTCCCAATCCCTAGTTGATGCCAGCATAACCTGATGACTTCAATA
>NW_017682657.1:0-1325 GCF_001879085.1 Nicotiana attenuata | reverse complement strand
AGTATAACCTGATGACTTTTCCATAAAGTGTCCCCATCCCCTAGTTGATGCCAGCATAACCTGATGTCATTTCCAACATAGGGACCTATCCCAGTTGATTCCAACATAACCTGATGACTTTTCCAACATAGGGTCCCACTCTCTAGTCGATGTCAACATAACCTAATTTATTTTTCAATATAGGGTCTGAGTCCCTAGTAGATGCCAACATAACCTGATGACTTTTCCAACATAGGGTCCTACTCACTAGTTGATGCCAGCATAACCTGATGACCTTCCAACATAGGGTCGTACTCACTAGTTGATGCCAGCACAACTTGATGACATTCCAACATAGGGTCCCACTCCCTAATTGATGCCAGCATAACGTGATGACTTTTCCAACATAGTGTCCCACTCCCTAGTGATGCCAGCATAACATGATGACTTTTCCAGAATAGGGTCCCACTCCCTAGTTGATGCCAGCATAACCTGATGAATTTTCAAACATAGCGTCCCACACCCTATTTGATGCCAGCATAACCGGATGACTTTTCCAACAAAGCGTCCCACTCCCTAGTTGATGCCACCACAACTTGATGACTTTCTAACATAGGGTCCCACTCCCTAGTTGATGCCAGTATAACCTGATGACTTTCCAACATAGGGTCCCACTCCCTAGTTGATGCCAGTATAACCTGATGACTTTTACAACATAGCGTCCCACTCCCTAGTTGATGCTAGCATAACCTGATGACTTTTCCAATATAGGGTCCCACTCCTTAGTTGATACCAGTATAACCTGATGAACTTTCAAACATAGGGCCCCACTCCCTAGTTGATGCCAGCATAACCTGATGACTTTTCCAACCTAGGGTCCCACTCTCTAGTTGATGCCCGCATAACCTGATGACTTTCCAACATAGGGTCCCACTCCCTAGTTGATGCTAGCATAACCTAATGACATTTCAGACATAGGGACCCACTCCCTAGTTGATGCCAGCATAACCTGATGACTTTTCCACCATAGGGTCCCACTCCCTAGTTGATGCCAGCACAACTTGATAACTTTCCAGAATAGGGTCCAATCCCTTGTTGATGCAAGTATAACCTGATGACTTTTCCAATAAAGTGTCCCACTCCCTAGTTGATGCCAGCATAACCTGATGTCATTTCCAACATAGGGACCTACTCCCTAGTTGATTCCAACATAACCTGATGACTTTTCCAACATAGGGTCCCACTCTCTAGTCGATGTCAACATAACCTAATTTATTTTTCAATATAGGGTCTGAGTCCCTAGTAGATGCCAACATAACCTGATGACTTTTCCAACATAGGGTCCT
>NW_017682656.1:2906-9507 GCF_001879085.1 Nicotiana attenuata | reverse complement strand
CTACGGAGACTTCGAGGTAGATCTGCTGCGTCCGCAGACCGACGAGTCTCCCTCTTACTCTATCTCTAGTACTTAGTTTTTGTTCTTCCGGTTGTTAGATATTCTGGAGTTTGGAGCCTTTACTTTTCGCTTCTGTAGCCTGTGTTGCCCGTGAGTTTCCGGGTTTTGGGGATTGTTTTGAACTTGTGGTATTGAGTTGTACATGCCGAGTGGCATTCAGTACAGTTTCTTTTAGTATTTAATTTGGTTTCCTCTATTTTTCCGCAATTATTATATTTTCGCAATATTAGGCTTACCTGGTCGTGGGGACTAGGTGCCGTCATGACATGTTCACAGTCGGTGAACTAGGGTCGTGACACAATTTGCTTAAAATTCTGTCCATATGTGATTAATCGATATCATGCCTATAGGAAATAAAAATCAATTCCAACTTAAAAAACCATGCCTGTAGGAATAAAAGGAATCAGTTTCAAAACCTATAAATTATGTATCTAGGATTTAAACGAATAGATTTCATGTCTATAGGGGCTTAAATCAAGTCAACACCTAGAAATTAAGTCTATATGGGCTTAAATCAAGTCAACACTTAGAAATCATATCTATAGGGGTTAAATCAATTCTGCAGATTAGAAAGCATGCCTATAGGATCTAAAAAGATGAAAATGTGTCTGGTAATATCAGTAACTCACTTAGAAACCATGTTATAGGTCTGTAAATAATAAACTCGTAGAAACTATGCCTATAAGGTTCTGTTAATCAGTTCTGAGTTCGACCAATTCCAGCTATCACTTAGGCAAAATCTGTTGGGGTTGCTAACGATTCTGAGCCTAAAAACTGTGATATCTTACTGGTTGAAAATGCCCAGATTCAAAGCTTCATAAAACCAGTAGTTAAACCAATAGGTCCCGATTCTCGCATTAATAAACTGCTCCTTTATATTATGTTTCGCTCATCTAGATATTCTGCCTATAGGATCCTAAATTAACAAAGTTTGGTGATTCAATTGCGTGCATTTTTTGTCTACTAGTGGAGGTCAATGTGAGGCCCCTTATTCATTCTTAACATGAAGTCCTATCTGAATTTTTTTGTCGCATAGCTTTTTTCTCATTTTTAAGCAATATAGGTCAGTCTAGAACCACCCTAAATAGAGGTCCTAACTCCTAAATACCTCCAGGACTATAGGTAAGGGACGGGTATTGCACGCATAAGGCACGAGTTAGAAGCTATTAGAATTCATAGGTAATAACTTAAAGATAGTGATTGGGTAGTAAAGGAGATGATGACCCGTGCGCTAGTACTATGAGTAGCACCCCAGCTTGGGGAAGTTATAGAGTATTGCATGGATTATCCTATAGGCCAAAAAACCTAGGACCCTTTGATCCTATTTAAAGTAATTTGTATTTATCTAAGTGTTTTTGTTTCCCTTTTATGAAGAATTCTCTTAATTAAGTTTAATTGGGACCCACCATTGTGGACCTCGAGGGGTCCATAACACCTTCCCCTCAGGGTAATTTTTATCCCTTAGCTGATCCGTGGTGATGCAAACTAGTTTCATGAGTTGACTGGTTTAGGTGCCCTAACGCACCTTAATCCGTTAGGTGGTGACTCTTCTAATTTCGTACCTCATCCCAAAGGGAATGCAGTTGTCTTAGATAGCATGGCGACTCTACTGGGGACATCCTTAGGCTCTTACTGTAACAAACCTGATTCTTGTGAATTGTCATGCTTTATTCTGTTAATATTTGCACGCCCTTTCCTTTTCCCACTCTATGTGAATTTATTTTCCTCTCTTTTCTTTGTTGTTTTATTACTCTTTATTATGGAATCTGACTTGTCTTTTGTTTTCTTTCATAAACGCCTTTTCAAATACTAAATACCGCATTTACAATTTTTTAACATGCAAATACGTGGCAACGTGCTATTTTTTGTTGCATAAGTCATGCTCAACATCATGTTCCACTCGTGCGTAATCAATACCATAGCAACAGTTGATGAGTGTTTGTGCTCTTCCTATATATCACCCTTTGAATTCCGAAAGGCTTATTTGCGATAATACTAGTCGATCAGCGGTGCAGTCAACGGTTTCTGTGCCTTTCCCGCTCATGTTGTTCGCTTGAGGGTACGGGTCTAGGCTTCTATAGCAACCTTACTCTGGTTATAACTATACATGCATCATGGTCAAACTTACCCCGAGTTAATATGTTGTCCACACAATTATACGAAAAGCCTTGTCAAAACAAACGTCCATCGGGGTTTCCATAATCCCAACGGACATAACCATGATTTGTGCATTAATTGGAGAAATAAATGCCAATATGCTAATCCCTAATGTATAAATAGTCGAATCTGGAGGGGGAAAGGGCCTAACCTTATTTGTTTTGCAGAAAACGAGGCATGAAGTCCCAAGGTTCGGCATGGTCAATAGCATACCACTATTGTTTCTAGATTGGTGGGGGGATCTTCCATCAAGTGACAAAAAGCATGTGAAAGGGATCTTAGGAATTTTCCTTCTTTATTGGACATCCAACCGAACAATATGTTGATTGAAGCTGCCACAATGTTTTGGGACGGAGAAAGATCCGTGTTTCGCTTTGGAAGCATAGAAATAACCCCTCTCTTGGATGAAATAGGGGGATTCACTAGACTGCCTTAGGACAGTCCCGGTTTATTGGTGCCGAAAAATCGCACTCCCAAAGGGTTTTTGAAAATGATGGGATTAAGGAAGAATGACGACTTGGTGTGTCTGAAAAAGTCCTATATACCCTTTGACTTCCTCTATGAATGATACGGTCATAGCATATCTCATCGTATCTTTCATGACGAATTCCCCATCACTTCCTTGGGTTGGATTCACCCTAAGGTTTTTGTGTTCATCAACTGCTTTTTGAGTATGAACGTGTTTCTAATCTAAGGGGACGGAATCCACACCACACTAGCCATGATGACCAAAACCTTAATGGAAGGAATCGAGGGGCAAACATATACCATTGTCCCTATGATCATAGCAGACATATATTGGGCCTTGGATCGCTATCAGAAAGCGTTCAAACACTTCGAGGGTTGCAATCTGCCGTTACAGGTTTGTTTGTTAGAGCGTCTCCAAAGGAGTCAATACCGTCAAAAGTTTCCACAAAGGCCGTAGAATTATCACATAGCTTTCTATCACCCTAAGAGAATGACCCATATCCCAGACAGGTTTGCTCAACCTTAGAATGCTACAGAATGGGTGCAGTTTTTCTAACAATTTGACTGAGGATCAAGTTCAATGGATGTTTGAATGGTTCCCTGCTGACGAGTTCATCATCAGATCTAGGGATGTTCTGCACCTGATTTAGATCGGGTTAAGGGGAATATACCCTTATGTTCCCATCAGGGTTATGACACAGGCAGGCAGCAAACAAGTCATATCGCGAGTTTCTAAAATGAGTCAATATAGGGGAGATTTTTAGGATGACGACATCCCATACAAATGTGAAGTTCAACATATGTGGCACTTAAAGATCATTGTAGGAAAGGTCACCATCGAACCGGACGGGTATCATGTAGGGCATGATGGTTGGAAGACAGCCTAGCAGGGATAGTTGATCCAGGGATTGGTCGAGGGAACATAGTCATAGATGAAAATGCTAAAGCACAAGTGAAATGTAACAGACTGCGCAAAAGAGTTCACGAGTCCAAGGCCGAGCACCTTAAGCAACACAAGACTAATATGGAACTAATTAATGAATGGATGGAAATGGCTACTAGGTCAAATAGAAATGGCTACTCAATTTATCTCATATACACCACAATCCGCCAAGAAAGTCTTGCCCATCAAGAACATGGCCGAGGAGCTCAAGAAACTAACAAGCCGAGTCTAAGGTGTTGATGGAGGTAAATGGATAGAAGGTCTAAATTACGAAGATTTGTGCATACAGCCAGATGCAGAACTGCCAGAGGGTTACAAACCTTTTAAGTACGAAATGTTTGATGGAACGGGTGACCCCGAGGTTCATCCGAGGACTTACTGTGACAAGATCTTGGGGGTCGGAAAACATTAAAGGATTCACATGAAGTTGTTCATGAGAAGCCTTATGGGAGATGCCTTGTCTTGGTACATAAGCAAAAACCCTAAGAAATGGGCTAATTGGATGAGCATGGCGTTAGATTTAATTAACAGGTTCAGATACAACACGGAGAACGCACCGGATGTTTTCTATATCCAAAACCTCAAGAAGAAGCGAACTGAGACTTTCCGTGAGTATGCTAATCGGTGGATGTCAAAAGCAACAAAGGTAAGGCTGACATTATATGAGGAACAGATGAACAAGTTCTTTGTTAGAGCACAGGATTTGCTATACTACGAAAGGCTAATGGTTATTGAGAATCATAAGTTCTCCGATATCATCAAGCTTGGAGAAAGGATCGAGGAAGGTATTAAAATTAAAATGGTGATGAATTTTGAGGCGCTGCAGGCCACGAACAAATTATTACAATCAGGTGGTATATCGAAAAAGAAATTATTGGGAACAGTAATGGTTGCCCAAGGTCAAAAAAACTCCATTTGTATACCAAACACCTCCACCCACACACCAACCTTCACCCCTAGATATTCCCAACCTGCTACCGCCTACCACACCTATAATACCCAACCATCCTATTATCAGTCACCTCCAACTCATCCAAACAACTAAAAACCCAGGCCTAATTTTGACTACAAACAACCTAGTCAGTACACCGCCATTGCTAAACCCATCGACCAGTTGTACGAAAGTTTGAAGGCTGCTGGATATATCACCCCTATTCCCACCGTGGCAATGGAAAATTCATCTCAATTGGTCAATCCAAACAAGACTTGTGTGTACCATTCTGGTATGAAGGGACACACTATTGATGAGTGTCGCACCTTGAAAGACAAGATCCAAACATTGATTGATACAAAGGTTATACAGGCAAGGGAAATTGCACCTAATGTCCGCAACAATCCCCTCCCAAATCATAAGGGCGAAGGTGTCAATGTGATAGAAACTGATGAAGCATGGGATCCCGAAGGATCAATCGGGCTTATTCAAGAAGATGATAATCCTAACAAACATGCAGTCATGCCCAATCCCATTGTGGTGCAGGTATAGCCGCCAATTGAAGGTAGCCACATCGGTTCCTTTTGAAGTAGAAGTAACACAACCTGCGGCAACACCCGCTCCATTTGAGGTGAAAGTGGCCACACCTTTCACTGTAACGCTGGCATCCACATCATCTTTCAGTTCCAATGTTGTACCTTGGAATTACGTGGCTGAGGCTAGAAGAAAGGGAAAAGCAGAGATGGAAGAGTCTGGCGCTTCACAGGGAATAACCAGAACAGGAAGGGTTTATACACCTAAACATTTGGAAGAAACCGGTAAGCAAACATCCAGCAAACTGCCTGTTATTGAGACTGGTCCAGATGACCTCTGGAGAAAGGTACAAGTAAGGGAGTACTTTGTCGTTGATCATCTGAACAAGACTCCCGCCCAATTATGCATCCTATCATTGCTATAAAATCTGAGGCACACAGGAATGCTTTGATAAAGGTGTTGAATGAAGCATACGTGCCAAACAATATCACTAGCGGAGAAATGGCCAACATAGTAGGGAAAGTGGTAGAAAGCCACAAGATCACTTTCCGTGAGGAAGAGCTGCCACCTAAAGGGTTAAGTCACAACAGTGCATTGCACATCACAGTGCAATGTGAAGATAAATTCATCGCTAGCCTCAATATTTTCCCATTGATAACCTTGAAGAGTCTGGGCAAGGGTTTACATGAGATACGAGAAGGGACTATGAATGTGAAAGCGTAAGGCCTTGTCAGTGAAGAATACTTCACACTTACGCTTCAAGTTGCATGGGACTAAACATTGTCCCAAACGTTGCATGAGACTGAGCCTTGTCTCAATCCTACATGAGGCTAAGCCATGCCTCAGTGAGGACTCGACCAATCGTCTCATGAGTTACCGCTTCGTTACCCCTATTTCTGCTTCTTTATGCTTCGTTATCCGTTTTTTATATGACGAGTTGGTTGGCTTGCGTTTGGAGTGGATTTGGTAAGAAATGAGACACTTAGTCTCTTTAAAGAAGGCTTAAGTTGGAAAAGTCAACCGGATGTTGACTTATGAGTTAGAGGGCTCGGAAGTGAGTTCCGATGGTTCGGTTAGCTTCGGAAGGTGATTTCTGAGTTAGGAGTGTGATCTGAATTGATTTTATAGGTCCGGTGTAGAATTAGGCTTGAATTGGCGAAGTTAGTATTTTGGCGATTTTTGGTTGGTAGGTGAGATTTTGATCCGGGGGCCGGAATGGAATTCCGAGAGTTGATGTAGCTTCGTTGTGCCAGTTGGGATGTGTGTGCAAAATTTCAGGTCATTAGGACGTGGTTTGGTTGGGTTTTTGATCGAATGTGTATTTCGGATGTTTTTAGAAAACTTAGGCTTGAATTCGATGTGAATTGATGGATTTGGTGTTGTTTGAGGTGTTTTGATGATTGGAACAAGTTTGAATGAGGTTTTAGGATGTGTTGGTGCTTTTGGTTGAGGTCCTGGGGGCCTCGGGTGAGTTTCGGATGGTCAATCGGACCATTTTTGGCTTTTGA
>NW_017682656.1:0-1603 GCF_001879085.1 Nicotiana attenuata | reverse complement strand
TTTACTTGTTAAATTATCTGTTTTACTGGTTTTAAAGGGAGTTCATCTGATTTTTCACTGTTTTGCTGCTTTAAGTTATTTTACTACTTTGATATAGAATTGCTTTGTGCCTTTACGTGCTTTCAGCCATTATTTATAATTATTACTCGCAGGGTCGGAGTACTCACATTACTCCCTGCACCATGTGTGCAGATTCATGCATCGCAGAGTCCGCTCCTGAGTGTCGATCTTCCCAGACCAACCAGTGTTCCGGAGATTACGAGGTAGCTGTTGGCGTCCGCAGCCCCCGTGCCTCCCTTATCTTTTATTATCTATTTTCTTCGAACTGTATACCGGATTTAATACTTAGTAGACCTATATCAGGTTTAGTAGTAGCTCATGACTTGTGACACCCCGGTTTGGGCCGTGTCGGGATGGTTTCTTCTGTTCTTATCGTTGTTTCCGCAATTATGGTTATTTTGTCATGTTTTAGAATTGTTTATGATAACTAATTATTTAAAAGAGGTGTTTCATTTTGGTTTGGCTGGCCATGTCTTCACGAGAGGCGCCATCACGACCGGGTTCGGGAATTGGGTCGTGACAGCCTCCCATTTGCATAACGCTAAGCACTGCCTTCTATTTGCGTGAGACTATGCTCTATCTTACCCTTGCATGAGGCAAAGCCCAGCCTCCCTATTTGCATAAGGCTAAGCACAGCCTTCTATCTGCATGAGACTAAGCCCTATCTATATCCTACATGAGGCTAAGCCCTACATCCCATTTGCATAAGGCTAAGTATTTCCTTCTATTTTCATGAGACTAAGCTCTATGTCCATCCTGCGTGAGGCTAAGCCCTGCCTCCCATTTGCATAAGGCTAAGCATTGCCTTTTATTTGCGTGAGACTAAGCTCTGTCGCAATACTGCATGAGGCTAAGCTCTGCCTCCCATTTTGATAAGGCTAAACATTACCTTCTATTTGCATGCGACTAAGCTCTGTCTCAATACTACATGAGGCTAAGCCCTGCCTCCTATTTGCATATGGCTAAGAACTACCTTCTATTTGTATGAGACTAAGCTCTTTCTCAATTTTACACGAGGCTAAACCTTGCCTCCCATTTGCACGAGGCTAAACCTTCTCCCAGGTATGATCCCTTGTGCGGGTACCTCACACTTAGTTTCAACCACCTGCACGCTTTTGCACATGCCTGTTGGCTTTGACTCCATGCTCCTACTCCTACAAAATAAAACAACACTACAAATATAATACAATAAGAAACAAAAATCAAAAATAAAAAGAGAGCAGTAAAGCTGGGTTGCCTCCCAACAAACACCTAATTTAACGTCGCGGCACAACGTGAACCACTTTTTTCCTCCACCTCGAACTTATGAATTGTACCCCTAACATGGCATCCAGTCTGCGGCTATGCTCTGGTGGTGGGGCTACAATGATAACTAGGCCATGTAATAATTTTTTCACTTTGCACTTTTTGGCCTTTAGATGAGGAAGGTAATATTTGCTTTTTGGCACAACAAATTCAAGAATATAGGCACTCTTATCCT
Source organism: Nicotiana attenuata (assembly GCF_001879085.1). Lineage (NCBI taxonomy): Eukaryota > Viridiplantae > Streptophyta > Magnoliopsida > Solanales > Solanaceae > Nicotiana > Nicotiana attenuata. The sequence goes on along the minus strand of NW_017682656.1, from coordinate 63 downwards.
CACTTTTTGACTCCTCCATAGGCTCAGATGTCTTGATTAGTATCTCACTCTCTAAACACAATG
>NW_017682655.1:5982-9508 GCF_001879085.1 Nicotiana attenuata | reverse complement strand
AATCTAGCACAAGTTATAAATTCAAGTAGAATAAGGCAAGTAAGAAAGAAACTAAATCTCAATAATTTAAGTAAAACCGGATTTTTCATCAATCGGCTCAAGTACGCGCTCGTCACCTCACGTACAAGGCACTCAAATATCAAGGAAAACAATCCTAAGGGGAAAGATCCCCCCACACAAGGTTAGCCAAGCCACTTACCTCGAACCGGCTCAATATCAATAGAAACCACGCCTTTGCCACGAGTATCCGATTCCAAATGGCCCAAATCTATTCAATTCAATTACATCTCGTAAATAATATTGCAAATAACTGATTCCGCTAATAAATTTAAAGCTAGGGCGCAAAAGTAGGTAAAACGACCAAAACGCCCCTCAAGCCAACGTCTCGGAATCGAATAATTTTCATATTTTTAGAACCCTCGTACTCTCACGAGTCTAACCATATAAAAATCCCCCAAATCGGAGGTCAAATGCCCACTCAAAACTCAATAGTTTAGGCAATGAAGTTTTACCCCAAATTATCCAATTTTTGATCCTAAATTCGAATTCCAATGGTGTATTTAACTATATAATGATGAAATATAACAAGAAGGGACCAAAGAAACGTTACCCAGTGATCTTCACTTCAAATCCCACTCAAAATCGCCTTAAACCGAGCTCTCAATTGATTTTGCAACTTATGAACTCAAACCCTCGACATCTCTATTTCTGTCCAGGGGTTTCCGCTTCTGCGGACAAGGGACCGCTTCTGCGGACCACGAGCCGCTTCTGCGGTTCTTCAATAAAGTCAAGATTTTCGCTTCTGCGGCCCTTCACCGCACCTGCGGTTGCCGCTTATGCGGATTTATTACCGCTTCTGCGGTTTCAAACAAAATTCCAAGGACCGCACCTGCGACTACTATCTCGCAGGTGCGTAACCGCTTCTGCGGTTAAACTTCCGCACCTGCAGAAACTGAAAGGGACACTCGAATTCCGCTCCTGCGGCGGTCTAGCCGCTTCTTCGGCTCCGCTTCTGCGGTTCCCAAGCCGCAGAAGCGGAAATACCAGATGACAGAATGCTTCAGCTATTCATTCAATTCCAAAATCTTCCGTCAACCACCCGAAGTCATCCCGAGGCCCCCGGGACCTCAACCAAAAGCACCAATACCCCCTAATACCTTATTCAAACTTGTACCAATCTTAAAAACACCTAAAATAACGTCGGAAACCCAAATTAATCAAAGATTCAAGTCTAAGAACCTCAAATTCCAACCAAACACGCTTTCGATCAAAAACCTAACCAAACCTCGTCCGAATGACCTGAAATTTTGCACACACATCCCAAATGACATGACGGAACTACTGTAACTTCCAAAATTCCAATCCGACCCTCGGATCAAAAATTCACTATCGGACCGGAAACTTCAAAAATTCAAACTTCGGCATTTCACGCCTAAATGAGCTACGGACTTCCAAAACACATTCCGAACACGCTCCCAACCCCGAAATCACCTAACAGAACTAACGGAACCATCAAATTTCCATTCCGAGGTCGTCTTCACTCTGTTCCGATTACGGACTATTTTTCAACACTTAAGCTCTCATTTAGGGACTAAATGTCCCAAAACACTCTGAATCCTAACACCGAACGTCCCGGCATACCAAAATAGCAGAAATGAACTTAGGGGAAGCAGTTAATGGGGGATCGGGGTGTAAATTCCAAAAACGACCGGCGGGGTCGTTACATCCTCCTACACTTAAACATTCATTCGTCCTCGAACGAGCATAGAGAACATACCTGAAGTAGAGAAAAGATGAGGTACTGGCTGCGCATATCCTGCTCGGTCTCCCAAGTCGCCTCCTCGGCCGGCTGACCCCGCCACTTAACCTTCACTGAAGAGATGTTCTTTGACCTCAACTTCCTGATCTGTCTGTCCAAAATAGCCACTGGCTCCTCAACATAGGATAGATCCTTGTCCAGCTGGACTGAACTGAAATCCAACACATGCGACGGATCCCCGTGATATCTTCGGAGCATCGAAACATGAAATACCGGGTGAACTCCGGCCAAACTGGGAGGTAAGGCAAGCTCATAGGCAACCTCCCCAACTCGCCTCAAGATCTCAAAAGGGCCAATAAACCTCGGACTCAACTTTCCTTTCTTCCCAAAACGCATGACGCCTTTCATAGGCGAGACCCGAAGCAGAACCCGCTCACCAACCATATATGAAACATCACGAACCTTCCTGTCCGCGTAACTCTTCTATCTGGACTGGGCTGTACGGAGTCTATCCTGAATCACCTTAACCTTCTCCAATGCATCCTGAACCATCTCTGTGCCCAATAGCCTGGCCTCGCCCGGCTCAAACCAACCCACCGGAGATCTACACCTCCTACCATATAAAGCCTCATACGGCGCCATCTGAATGCTGGACTGATAACTGTTATTGTAAGCAAACTCCGCCAGTGGAAAGAAATGATCCCAAGACCCTCCAAACTCAATCACACACGCACGGAGCATATCCTCAAGAATCTGATTTGTGCGCTCGGACTGTCCGTCCGTCTGGGGGTGAAATGCTGTGCTCAACTCCACCCGAGTACCTAACTCCTGCTGCACGGCTCTCCAGAACCGCGATGTAAACTGAGTACCTCTGTCCGAAATAATAGAAACTGGAATACCATGCAGACGGACAATCTCTCGGATATAAATCTCCGCCAGCCGCTCCGACGAATAAGTGGTACACACAGGGATGAAATGAGCGAACTTGGTCAGCCGATCCACAATGACCCAAATGGCATCAAACTTCTTCAAGGTCCGTGGGAGTCCCGACACGAAATCCATGGTGATGCGCTCCCACTTCCACTCCGGAATCTCTATCTGCTGAAGCAACCCACCCGGGCGGTGGTGTTCATACTTCACCTGCTGGCAGTTGAGGCATTTAGACACGTAACCAACTATATCCTTCTTCATCTGCCTCCACCAGTAGAGCTGCCTCAAGTTCTGATACATCTTCGCGGCACCCGGATGGATGGAATACCGCGAACTATGGGCCTCTGCTAGAATCAACTCTCGAAAACCATCAACATTGGGCACACAAATCCGGCCCTGCATCCTCAATACCCCGTCATCTCCAATGGTCACATCTCTGGCATCTCCACGCTGAACCTTGTCCTGAAGGACAAGCAAATGAGGGTCATCATACTGCCGCTCCCTGACACGATCAAATAAGGAGGACCGGGAAACCACACAAGCTAGAACTCGACTGGGCTCCGAAAGATCCAATCTCACGAACATGCCTGAACATCCATCGCCATAGGCCTCTCTGAAGCTGGTAAATATGCCAAACTCCCCAAACTCTCCGCCCGGCGACTCAAGGCATCCGCCACTACATTGGCCTTGCCCGGGTGATACAGGATGGTGATGTCGTAATCCTTCAGCAGCTCTAACCACCTCCTCTGACGCATATTGAGATCCTTTTGCTTGAGCAAGTGCTGCAAACTCCGATGATCAGTATAGATCTCGCAAGGCACTCCATATAAATAATGA
>NW_017682655.1:0-5489 GCF_001879085.1 Nicotiana attenuata | reverse complement strand
CTATCAGGCGGCATGCCTGGAAGATCAGCTAGAAATACATCGGGATAATCCCGTACCACTGGAACAGAATCAACAGAAAGGGTATCAACACTAACATCTCTCACATAAGCCAAATACGCGGCACACCCCTTCTCCACCATGCGCTGAGCTTTAAGAAAAGAGATAACTCTACTGGGAGTGTGGTCTACAGTACCACTCCACTCAACACGCGGAATACCTGGCATAGCCAGCGTCACGGTCTTGGCGTGACAATCAAGAATAGCAAAATGGAGCGACAACCAGTCCATGCCCAAAATAATGTCAAAATCCACCATACCGAGTAATAATAAGTCTGCTCTAGTCTCAAAACCACGAATAGTATCCAAACATGACCGATAAACGCGGTCCACAACAAGAGAATCTCCCACAGGAGTAGAAACATAAACGGGGGCACTCAAAGAATCCCGAGGCATACCCAAATGAGGAGCAAAGTAAGAAGACACATAAGAGTAAGTAGAGCACGGATCGAATAGAACCGATGCCTCTCTGTGACAAACCAGAATAATACCTGTAATGACGGAGTCGGAGGCAACAGCCTCAGTACGAGCAGGAATAGCATAATATCTGGCCCGGCCCCTCTCTCGAGGGCGACCTCTATCTCCCCGACCTCCGCCCCTAGCCGGCTGGGCAGGTGGGGTAGCTGCTGGAGCTGTGATCATGGCCTGAGAACTCTGAGGAGCGCGCTACGGCTCAGCACTCTGTGAAGATGCACCCCTACCAAGTCTGGGGCAGTCCCTAACCATGTGGCGTGTATCACCGCACTCGAAACAAGCTCTGGGAGGACACGGTGGCTGTGACTGGCTGGGACTAGGCCTGCTGGACTGACCTCTGGAAACACCCCGCGCAGGAGGCGCGCTAGAAACTGGAGGTGCATAGTAAGGCTCCTGAGGTGCAGGTGGAGCTGGAGTACTGCCGGCTGCTGGAAGAGCTGAATGAATAGGGCGACCCGCATAACCCCTACCATAACGACCTGCTGATGGGGTACGGGCACCAGAGTAGTGACCCGACTCTCGAGACCTCTTGGCCTCCCTCTCCCCTCGCTCCCTGGCGAGCATACCCTCAATCCTCCTAGCAATGCTCACTACCTGCTGATAAGGAACGTCCGTCTCCAACTCTCGAGCCATGCTAGATCTGATGGGTGGGATAAGACCCTCAATAAACCTACGAACTCTCTCCCGAACTGTAGCAACCAAAGCCGGTGCATGCCTGGCCAACCTGGTATAACGGATAGCATACTCCGAAACGGTCATAGCACCCTGGCGCAAATTCTCAAACTCTGCGCGCCATGCATCCCTGAGACTCTGGGGGACAAACTCTCTCATGAACATATCCGAGAACTGGGTCCAAGTCAGTGAAGCAGCCTCGACTGGACTGTCTATCTCATAAGTGCGCCACCAATCATAGGCAGCTCCCCGAAGCTGAAAAGCAGTGAAAGAAACCCCGCTGGACTCCACTATGCCCATAGTGCGAAGAATACGATGACACTCCTCTAGAAATCCCAAGGCATCGTCTGATGCTAATCCACTGAACACTGGGGGATCATACTTCTTGAACCTCTCAAGCCTGCGCTGCTCATCCTCTGAAGCAGCTAACCCATCCTCGGGCTGAACTGGTGCTGCAGGCGGTGCCGGAATAATCTCGGGAGCCTGCTCAACCTGCACTCGCTGCTCAGGAGTGCGGACGGCGGGAGTCTGTGCTCCTCCCCCGGCCTGGGATGTGGCTGCAGCAAGGGGAAGCAACCCCGCCTGAGCCAAGGTGGTGTACATGCTCATGAACTGAGCCAAAGTCTCCTGGAGCGCTGGAGTAGTAGTGGCAGTAGTAGGTGTGCCAGGTGCCTGGGCTGCGGCTGGATCTGCTGGTGGTACCTCGGCGGCAGCTCGCGCAGGTGCTCTGGCTGCACCACGTGCGCGTCCTCGACCTCTCCCCCGGCCCCGGCCTCTAACGGCTGCAGTAGGGGGTGCGGGTGCCTGATCATCTCGAGTGGCACGTGTCCTCACCATCTGTGAGAGAATAGAAGTCAGAAGTTTAGAATTGATGTCAAAATATCGCACGACAAGGAATTCAAATGAAACGGAGATTTTTCCTAAACAGTTACATAGCCCCTCGTAGATAAGTACAGACGTCTCCGTACCGATCAGCGAGACTCTAATAAACCAGCCTGTGTTCTATAACTCCTATGAACCTAGAGCTCTGATACCAACTTGTCACGACCCCAGTTCACCCCCATGAACATGTCGTGATGGCACCTAGTTCCTATAACTAGGTAAGCCTAACAGTGCGGAATAATAGATTAATATTTGCAGAATAATTAATTAGAATCGATCATAAGAAAGCAACAATTGTATATAAGGCCGCTCGGCCCATACAACTCAAAATATATGCGGAAGTCTACAACCAAATCTCAAAATCAGGAAACTCACGGGAAAACACAGGCTAATAGAATGTAAAAGTCTGCTCTACACCAGAATGTCTAAAACAACATGAGAGGAAAGAAAGGAACTATCTGCTAAAGCCGGAATAGAGTAGAGACTCCTGGTCTGCGGACGCGGCAGACATACCTCGATGTCTCCGAATAGCTCCTCGCCTCAAGGGTAGTGTGCCTGAGTAGAGGTACCTGGATGATCTGCACATGAAAAACATGCGCAGGAAAAGGCATGAGTACACCACAGCGGTACTCAGTAAGTGCCAAGCCTAACCTCGATTGGGTAGTGACGAGGAAGGTCAGGGCCCTACTGAGACAAAATATAATAGCAGCAATAATTAACAGTATGATAATCTAACAGAAATAACAAATACAGTAGTGAAATAAGGCAAGCCAATGAGACAATAACGACTACAAAAGACAGAGTAACACAGAATAAATACAGCTCAATGTCAATGATACCGATGAAGGTCTACCAGGATACCGTCCTGTAGCCCATTTCCTCAACTGTCCAGTGGATCTCCCGGGATACCGTCCCGTAGTCCAATTCATGTTCCAATACCATAAGATCTCCCGGGATACCGTCCCGTAGTCCAATCATCAATGTGCAGGGGGATCTATAGGGAATCTAACCCGCAGTCCCAAAGTAAAAGTGCAGGGGGATCTATCGGGAATCTAACCCACAGTCCCAAAGTAAACAAACAAAGGGGGGGAGGGGACGAGCTACCGGAATCCCACATCCGTAGTCCCAATGTAAATGCGCAATCACAGCCAGAAATATACCAAGAATGATGTACGAAATAAAAACACAGATAGAACTAGCCTAGCATGCTTCACGTAGGACAGTCAAAATAACTTAAGCAATTAGGCAGTCAAGTCAGCTAAACATGCTTTTCCTAATCTAGCACAAGTTATAAATTCAAGTAGAATAAGGCAAGTAAGAAGAAACTAAATCTCAATAATCTAAGTAAAAACCGGATTTTTCATCAATCGGCTCAAGTACGCGCTCGTCACCTCACGTACAAGGCACTCAAATATCAAGAAAACAATCCTAAGGGGAAAAGTCCCCCACACAAGGTTAAACAAGCCACTTACCTCGAACCGGCTCGATATCAATAGAAACCACGCCCTTGCCACGAGTATCCAACTCCAAATGGCCCAAATCTATTTAATTCAATTACATATCGTAAATAATATTGCAAACAACTGATTACGCTATTAAAATTAAAGCTAGGGCGCGAAAATAGATAAAATGACCAAAATGCCCCTCAAGCCAACGTCTCAGAATCGAATAATTTTCACATTTTTAGTACCCTCGTACTCTCACGAGTCTAACCATATAAAAATCTCCCAAATCGGAGGTCAAATGCCCACTCAAAACTCAATAGTCTAGCCAATGAAGTTTTACCCCAAATTATCCAATTTTTGGTCCAAAATTCGAATTCCTGATGTATTTAACTATATAATGATGAAATATAACAAAAAGGGATCAAAGAAACGTTACCCAATGATTTTCTCCTCAAAACCCACTCAAAATCGCCTTCTCCCGAGCTCTCAATCGATTTTTCAAACTTATGAAATTAAACCCTTGAAATTGCTATTTCTGAACAGTGAATACCGCTTCTGCGATCTAGGGACCGCTTCAGCGGTCCCGCCTATGCGAAGCACTGGCCGCTTCTGCGGCTCCCTTTAAAAATCCCAGCTTCCGCTCCTGCGGTTCCCATCTCGCAGAAGCGGATCCGCTTCTGCGGAAATCCTACCGCTTCTGCGATTTCCTGGAGGGTGACCAAAAGTCGCTTCTGCGACGTCCAAGGACGCTTCTGCGACATCGCTTCTGCGGTTCCCAAGCCGTAGAAGCGAAAATACCAGAAAGAAAAATACCAGCTGCTGCAACACTTAGAAATTTTCTCCGTTAACCACCCGAAATCATCCCGAGGCCCCCGGGACCTTAACCAAAAGCACCAATACCACCTAATACCTTATTCGAACTTGTACCAATCCTTAAAACACCTAAAACAACACCGGAAACCGATTTAATCAAAGATTCAAGCCTGGGAACTTCAAATTTCTTCCAAATACGATTTCGATCAAAAACCTTACCAAAACACGTCCGAATGACCTGAAATTTTGCACACACATCCCAAATGACATGACGGAGCTACTGCAACCTTCGAAATTCCATTCCGACCCTCGGATCAAAAACTCACTATCGGACCGGAACTTCAAAAATACAAACTTCGGCATTTTAAGCCTAAATGAACTACGGACTTCCAAAATACATTCCGAACACGCTCCCAACCCCGGAATCACCTAACGGAGCTAACGGAACCATCGAATTTCCATTCCGAGGTTGTTTTCACACTGTTCCGACTACGGACCAAATTTCAACACTTAAGCTCTCATTTAGGGACTAAGTGTCCCAAAACACTCCGAATCCTAACACCGAACGTCCCGGCAAACCAAAATAGTAGAAATGAACTTAGGGGAAGCAGTTAATGGGGGATCGGGGTGTAAATTCCAAAAATGACCGGCCGGGTCGTTACATCCTCCTACACTTAAACATTCGTTCGTCCTCGAACGAGCATAAAGAACATACCTGAAGTAGTGAAAAGATGAGGGTACTGGCTGCGCATACCTTGCTCGGTCTCCCAAGTCGCCTCCTCGGCCGCCTGACCCCGCCACTGAACCTTCACTGAAGCAATGTTCTTTGACCTCAACTTTCTGATTTGTCTGTCCTATGGCTGTCCAACGGGACGGGCCGGCCCGTCCCGTCCCACGTTCCGTCCCGGTCCCATCCCGTCCCGTCCCGTCCTGTCCCGCTTCAAGTTAAATGGGATGGGCCAATGTTAAACGGGACACGGGATGGGACGGGACGGTCATTTCGTCCCGTTTGTCCCGTCCCGTTTCGTCCCGTCCCGCGTCCCGTCCCGCCAGTTTTTTTTTATTTAAAAACTAGCCGTTGGGCAACGGCTTAAATGGCAAAAATAGCCGTTGCCAACGGTCCAAACAGCCCCTACCCCCAAACACC
>NW_017682654.1:8376-9512 GCF_001879085.1 Nicotiana attenuata | reverse complement strand
TAGGGAGTACTGTGCTTTTGGGTTGCACTAGAAATGTATTTAAGCAATCCTTTTCGATGAATAGAGTTAATTAGGTGACGGTGATCTGTGATCGAATTATAGAAATGTACCGTTTTGGGTTTAAATGATATGTTTACCACATTTATTTTCTCCTTACCGTATTCATATTTTTATATATAAATATGAGATACTAAATCTCTTTGGCTTCCCTATATGTTTAATTTTCTTATGCGACACATGTATCAAACATGTATCACGCATGTATCTCACCTACAGGTATACATGGATATACATGTGATACACAAATTGATACAAATATGGTACATATGTGATACACAATATACACATGGATTTCTTCAGGCTTTTGAGTTGAATTGTCATATTTGAAAGTAGAAAAGGACGGAGAAAATGACACTGTATAGCAGTTCTTAAAATAATAATCAAAAATACATATTTTTGTATATTGCCTCTGTGTGTATATATTTCTGTATGTTATGTACCAAAAATATACAAATTTTACATAATCTTGTGATTATTGAATATAAATAGTTTCGGCCACATGAATGATCTCCGTCAAAAAGGCTTTGTTTAAGACTAGGAGTGGCAAACGGGCAGGGCCGGTCGGATATGGTACGGGTCAAAAACGGATCAATCATCCGACCAGACCCATATTTAATACGTATAAAAAACGGGTTAACCGGCGGATAATATGGGTTACCCATATTATCCATGACTTCTTGTATATGATCACTTTTGGGAGAATTCGTAGTCTCTCTAACTTGAGGAACCACCAATTTGAGGCTTTACAAATGTAAAAGTTAGACCCATTGGTTATCCATTTTCTAAATGGATAATATGGTTCTTATTCATATTTGACCCGTTTTTAAAGAGTTCATTATCCAACCCATTTTTTAGTGGATAACATGGGTGATTTACTGTTTTCTTTGAACCATTTTATCACCCCTATTTAATATCCACACAAATGTTGAAGTCCACAAGTAGACGTTTCGTTAATGCAACAATTAGGTCATGAATTGTAGTGCCAAAAATACACAAAAAGTGTGACAAGAATGCCTTTAAGCGAATGGAAGATGTCGTATTTTGCTGTATAAAGATTTGTGACATAAACGAAAAAA
>NW_017682654.1:3186-6726 GCF_001879085.1 Nicotiana attenuata | reverse complement strand
GGAATTTCGAGTAATCCCATATGTGAAACCTAAATATAATTTTAATTAGGACAACAGGGATGTCACGACCCAAATTTTATTATAGGTCGTGATGGTGCCCAACACCGTTGTTAAGCAAGTCAACCCTAATCAACTGGTGGGTGCTCATTTATTTTACCAAACAATCCCAACATTTACTAAATCTTGAACTTTTAGACAGTCGATAATTAACAAATTCATAATAATAAAATTAAAACCCAAAATAATAGTCTACAAATGTGTGTGTCAGGAACTAGTGTCACAAGTGCTAGGGCAACTAGTACAATGTACAAAATACAACTATTCCTACTGCCTGAAATAGAATAGATAGTAAATAACAAAAGGAGAGACTCCGGCATGCTGTTGAACGACTCAGAAGGGACAGCTCACCGTGAGATCTCGATCAGGTATCAGGAACGTGCGCCGGACAGGTAGCTAGATGCACCTGCCTCAGATCCTGTACAGTTAAGTACAGAAGCGTAGTATGAGTACATAAACAACATGTACCCAGCAAGTATCCAGTCTAACCTCGAAGAAGTAGTGACGAGGGGTCGACTTGAAACCTACTAGGGTCAGCAATAATACAGTTCAAGTTCTACGTTAAGCATGAATACCAAGAATATAATGACAGTTCAAGGACGAGAAGAAACAAATATTCTTTCTTAACAACATATCAATTCCAGTCATATCATGTAATAAGTTACCTCCCACTCTTGGTTTTTCTTTCTTTCTTTTTTCTCTTTTTTCCTTTTTTGATTTTTCTGTCCCTATTCTAGAAGCCGGTCAACATGCAAACCGAAACAAATAAATGCTCAAGTAGCACGTAAGATGCATCAGGATGGTCTTTTCATTTCAGGTCACCTGTCCTAGACGGACCCAACCCCTGTGTTGAGTCCCCTAAGTCAAATGCACGTGATGCATTACTTTCAACTATCAACTATTGGACAGCCTAGATTAGCAACAGATTTAAAATATGAAAAAAAAAAAACTGGATGCTTTTATTTTGGCAGACTCACTTACATGCATTAAAATAGAATGATGCATTATATCATGTGCATCTGATAAGCCAACAGGACATGATTTAATTGGACCTCTACTTCACAAACAAATCCAAACGAAACTCAAGAGCTACTGATTTTAAATGAGAGAACAGATTGCATATCACCAGCAATTCAAATGAGGATCCGGCCTTCCTGAACTTAAACAAATGACTACATTTCAGTCTACTTAAACGACCTCAGTGTTCAGATCATAAGCAGGATCATAGCCAAAATTCTAATGTCAATCTAAAGGACTACTAGGTCTACTTATTTGTGTTCATATGCAAACAATACAAGTGTCTTGTTTAATACAATTTATAATACAACTATAGGGAATTACTAAGTAGAACAATATTTTAAACACACAGTAAACATATGCAACTACATAAAACATAAGATATCTTTGAATCTTCTCATTCCTTCTTCAAATCAGCATTTCAGCAGTACATGGGGAATTTTGGAAGGTGTGTACCTGGAAGGTGTGTACCTGAAAGTGTATTGAAAGTAAGAAGATGGAAGGATCAGCAGCAGTAAACAGCAATTAACAGCAGTTTCGAATTAATTCCACCCAGGAAATGTTATCAAGTAACCTTGGAAGTGATTTTAATTAAGTAACACCAATGAACAACACAAAAGTAGCTTGAATGACCAAATTGAAACTCAGCAATTAACCTAGGAGCTCCTGAAACCTCAGCTACTGAATTACCAGGATAATTCAAGTCATTTTTAAACCTTATATAAGCTGGAAATTTGATTCAAAAGTTGAAACTCAAAATTATCCTAAGAGACTTCAATGGAATAGTATTTTTGGAGTTTTTGGTTGCCTGAAGTTTCAGAACTTTGCAGTATTTCTAAGACTATTTTTTTTTTGATTTTTTTGAATATTTGATCTCACTAGGCTTCTCAATTTTTTTTTGAATTTTGAAATTTTCCAGATCTGAAACTTTTTAACACTTCTAATTTTCTCAGATTTTTCCCTCTCAAAACTTTTCAGATTTGTAAACCTCTAAAACTTGTATTGCAAGGCAGGGGTACTGCCCTTTTATAGACCAAAACTACGGCAACTCTCAGATTTTCCTTTTACATTTTAGTCCCTCATTTATTTTCAGTTTTTAACTACTTAGTCCCTCAATTCATGCATTGTTGGTCAAGTAATACTACCCAATTCCTGAATTTCAAATTAGAACCCCCATCTAGAAGGTTCTAGGGGGTTCCAATTCAGTTACTGCACTGTTCTCTAATTAAAATACCTATACTACCCCTGAATTAATCCTAAAATTACTAACCTATGACAAACTAACCCTAGCCCTTTTGAACTTGGTAAAAAATGACCATAGTTAATCAATCAAAGGCTGGGAATTACTCATCTACATCCAAACAGGATTTTAATTAGCATAAAAACCCAAAAATTGAACTAACAATCTAAGTAACAAAAATTAAACTAAAAATCAGAAACTAAAAATCAGAATACGGGAAAACAAAAATTAGAGAGCAGGCAGGAATACTAATTAACCAAACTAAACTAAATCAACAAGAAATAAAATCCTAGAACAAACAGGGAACGGGACGAAATTAATTCTAATTAAAATTCTCTAAATTGCATACTGGAGAAGAAAAATCGGTAGGAACTAGACAAAAGCTAAAAAATAAAGCAAAAAACAGTAAAAGAAAACTACAAGATGAAGATACTTACACGAATTTAAAATTAATCTTGACTGTCTTTTGAACTTGATCCCCAAATGATGTTACTTGCCTATTCTTTGCCAAAAATAAGCATACAACATTATGAGAGGATCAAACGATCACTGGGAAACATCCAAGCAGGCTGAAATTCCTTGAGACCCCAAATCTGAACCCTAGATCTAGGATTCGAACAATTCTCGCTAGGTTTGAAGGAAATTGGTTTGGGATTTGGGAAGAGGGGGTTATGGTGGTCAAGGGGTGTAAATTTGGTGTTGATTGGTGGTGGCGCCGCCGGACACGGCGGAGGCGGCGCTAGGGTTTCAAGTATTCGAGTCGTTTGGGTAGGATTTGAGGGAAAAGGGGTTTAGATCCGTAATGAGGGGGATGAGAGGAGGCTGGGGTGTAAATTTTGGGGGATTTGGATAATCGCCGCCGGCGGAGGCGATTTCTGGCCGGCGGTTTACGGCTGGGAACGGCGGAATTTCGGGTTTGTGTAGTGGAGTGTGAGAGACGACGGAAAGGGGGGGGGTAGGGGGGCCATTTAGACAGTTATGTATTATTGATCCATCAGTTCCTGACCGTTAGATTAAGAAACCTAGACGGTCAGGATTGATTGTGTCCCTAAACGGCGTCGTTTGGCTTTTAAAGGGACTGGACCGGGTCGGGGTGATCTGGGCTGGGTTGAAACGGGTTTGGTTCAGGGGTTTGTTTGGGCTGGGAATTAAAATTGGCCCAAGTGCTTGACTATTAACTGGCCAACCTATTTCTCTCCCTTTATCTTTTTAATTAATTCTTTATA
>NW_017682654.1:0-1168 GCF_001879085.1 Nicotiana attenuata | reverse complement strand
GACCTTCAAATGGTGTAAAACAGGCCCTCGGCTATTCATATATTAGATTGAACGTTGTTAAGTGCTTAGATAAAGAATATAAATATATAGAGTACCGCTGAGATATCTTTCTGATTGCAGAATCTATCTATTGCCAAGACTTATTCTTTTCCGTGTTAAAGGTCCATGTCATGGGTGTGAGGTTTGCTAGAGCAGCAGTTATGAATAATCTATAAATTAGTGTACTATTGAGTTAAAAGAAATAGCATTCTTGCAGTAATTTATAAATGATTATGAACCTATACTTACCAGAACATTTAAGGTTTTAGTTAGAGTAGTAGTATAGAATTCCCATCCTTAGGAGAGAATTTCATTAAGCTAGTAACTAAAAAAAAGATACACAAGCTATCGTATTTTTGTTTCTTTTCTATCATCATGGTAAGAAATGATTGCTTATTCTAATTCATATAATGATATGATAGACATTGCATCTTAGGAACTTATATTTGCTTAGGAAAATTTGATTTTAAGAGATCAGGTTTGGATGTAGATTATTAAATTGTCACGACCCCAGTTCGCCCTCCGTGAATTATCGTGACGGCACCTAGTCTCTACGACTAGGTAAACCCTAAATTTGCGGAAACATAACCAACTTGCGGAAATAAAACAATTTAAAAACAGAAATAAGCAATAATAGTGTTCAAATGTGCCGCTCGGCATACACCATATATATAACTCAAAGCCAATATCCAAATCCAAGACCCGGAAACCCACGAATCACAAGCTAAGGAAAGAGAAATGCTACATAGCTCAACTCCAGAATTTGTCTAATAAGAACAAAAAATACAGAAGGGCTAAATACTAGAAAGCAGGAATGGAAAGGGACTCCTCGGTCTGCGGACGCGGCAAATGTACCTCGAAGTCTCTAAGTAGTCGCCTCCCTCAAGGATGGTAGGCCTGAGAAGAAGTCCCTGGATCTGCACATGAAAACATGCGCAGAAGAGGCATGAGTACACCACAGCGGTACTTAGTAAGTGCCAAGCCTAACCTCGGTTGGTAGTGACGAGGAAGGTCAGGGCCCTACTGAGGTTAAATAAGATACAGGGTTTAACAGAATGAATTAAACAATGTAATGAGTAATACAAATATGAAGGCAGCAGCAACTACTATAAGGGCAAATAAAAATACA
>NW_017682653.1:0-9518 GCF_001879085.1 Nicotiana attenuata | reverse complement strand
ATATATATAAAATCACAAAATTTAAAGTACTAATTTTTATAACATTTGCAAAAAATTTAGTTCAACAAAATTAATCAAAAATTGATAGTGCTAGCATAAGCAAAATCTTCCATAAGCAAATAATTAAAAGATTAAAGCAAAATGCAAAGCTTTTTCATACCATAATTAGTAATTCCGTGGAGCTAATTTTCTTCCAAAATAGAAAAGCTCATTACATTACAAAACACAGAAAAAGGCAGAACGGGAAATTCTACCATTCAAACATAAAATCACAACAAAATTAATATGTACACATGATTATGATCCTCCTTAGCCAAAACAACATGAAAAAACACAATTTTTTGTTTCATTTTCTTTTCACTTGATCAATTTACTACTACTACATAATTATTAAAACGACGGAACGACGCCGTATGAAGCGTCGGACGAGGCGATGAGGGAGTCTACTTCGTTCTCCGTACGTTTGGCGAATCTCCCTTTGATTCTGGGTCGGGTCTCAGCGTAGGCCTTTCTAGAAGCATATCGTATCGTCTTCTCGAACTTTCTGTTCTTCCTTTTCTCTCTGTACCTTAACACTCTTGCTTCTCTGTCTGCGTTTGAAAGTGGATTTGGTAGGCCATCAGTGGAGGAGTTTCTCACAAATGTATTTGATACATCTGCCATTGTGTTATGGTCAGGCACAACTCCCACTTCCATAGATGATGAAGAGACCTGTTAAGATAGCCATGACATCTATGTGAGAAATAAGATGTTCGTTTTAACTTTTATACACTAATAGTGAAAATACTAACAACGGGAGAACTACGAATAAAAATAACTATGCACACCAACAATCTTCTCAAGTTTATGTGAACTCAAGCTTTTCTTATATTTTTTTGCTACTTTATTTAGTTTAGTATAGGTTGGTATCATCTAAGTGTATTAGTCCAGTCAATCAGTGACAAACAGAAAGAGGGCTTATAGCCTGTTTCGCCAAGCCTTTAAAATCAGCTTACTTTGAGAAGTATTTTTTTTTAAAATGCTTTTTTCAAAAGTATTTTTAGTGAGAAGCAGTTTATGTTTGACTACTTAATTGAAAAAGTACTTCTAAGCAGCAATTGGTATTTGATCAAGCTCTAAAAATTGCTTTTAAGTGTCCAAAGGTATTTCTGCTTCTACTCAAAGCACTTTTTTTCCTTTTGAAAGTTTGGCCAAATATTTTAATTTTAAAAAAAATACTTTTTCGGAAAAAAAGTGTTTTTGGCCGTGGATATGCTTGCCAAACAAACTATTGGACTATGACACAAAGAGGGCGGAGGTAACATATAAGCTAACATATAAGTTACGGCAAAACCTAGTAGCTTCTGGCTTTTATATATATATATATATATATATATATATATATATATATATATATATATATATACTATATACTTGACTTCTTGGTGAATTTACGTCTTTTATTTTGATCCCCTTAACGAAAATTCTAACTCCGCTATTGACCTTGGCACCTACCAAATGAAAGGTTTGCTCTCTCCAAAATTTGTGAAATTAGTCGGAACGAGCTTTTGTCCGTTATAGGTCCGTCATATATGGAGTTTAAACTAAATACTACTACAATTCCGATGAATTTTTAAGTTACTAGTTAGATCCGCTTCTATATGGATGAAGATTAAAATATAAACATCAGGTGTAAATAAATTTTTATCAAAGAATGACTCGCATGGTTTTAAATCCACGCACCAACCCCCCAGCCAAAGAATAGGACCACATAAATAAATAAATAAAGGTTATAAAACAAAAGCTTTGTTGAAGGAGATTTTTATGGATCCATAATATTTGCTCACGCTCAAAATATGTTGTTATGATAGCTTCAACTATATGTAGGCATGCCGTTATAATTACTAATAATGCATAATCTTTAAAGTTCTCCATTTCCTGAATATCAATTACTCGTACTTGATTATGGTGGAAAGGTAAGTACTAAATCATTCTTAATCAGATATCTCAGATCGAACTCTGGGTATGAAATCATCTTTGTTAGTGTGCGCTTTACCCCGGAATGTGAAATATTTCGACGCAAAATCTAATTTTAGCCGTATCCTAACACAAATACCAGACTTCGAGTGAAAAAAAAAAAACTACTTGTACTTGACTCAATCTATAGTCCCCACTTTCTACTCACAAATACACATCTTCAGATATGCACTGAGTTGTAATTTAAATGCTCGGAAGATTTGACCAACAAAAGCCACAAAAACAAAAAATATTTAAGAACATTTCCGAATAGATTCTCATAATTAATACTGGTTGGCTAGATCAGTTCCCGTTTTCTTTTTCTCCATATTTTAATTATTTTTATATACTTTTTGTTTGCATGACACCTTTGTTGATCAGTAAAAGATAAGAAGACTTAGTTTTTTCTCTGTATAAAAGCAGATAAAAAGACTTTAGTTTAAGTTTTTTGCTTTGTCTAGTACAAAAGTGGAAAGACTATAATCTTCCAAATCAAATGATTTGTGAAAATACTTTTAGATCTCTTTCTATTTGTTTTTAGAAAAATTCTTTTCTACTTTAACCATACACATGATAAAGGGGGAAGAAAAGTAGAGGGGAGAAAAAGAAAAGCTTCTTGATTCTTTTTTAGTTTTTACTTTACTAATTTAGCTTTTGTACAACAAGTTCAACTGAATTATTTTTTAAACGGGAATATGGATATATACTCAAAAAATCATAAAATTTTGTCAAATATTATGTTATGCATCCATAATTTCAAAAGTACGACGAGTTTAATCTAGAACTCTAAACATTGACCCCATCAAATTTAATTTTTTGATCCGCCTCTGACCATCCTCCTCTATAAATTGAGCCATAATTCCAATGCATCCATCACAACATACACACACAATATACTACTCTCACTTACAAAAGATTCTCTCTCTTGCACACATAGACACACACTAGATCACAAAAATGGCAGTGAGGTGTGTGGCAATCTTTGCATTAATGGTACTTTTGGTTCTTAGTCAAGAAACTAAGGTGACAAAAGCAGATATCACTTGCAATCCATTGATGTTAAGTGTTTGTGCAAATGCCATAATGTCTTCTACAACTCCAAGTGCAATGTGTTGCTCAAAGTTAAAGGAACAAAGGCCATGCCTTTGCAAATACATGAAAGATCCAAGACTTCAAAAGATGATTTCTTCTCCTAATGCCAAGAAAGTTGCTTCTACTTGTGGTTCCCCTTTCCCTAAGTGCTAAGAAAAATATTTTTACGAGACGAGTTTATATGGAGTAATATGGTTAGCGAGAATTTATATAGCCGACCTCAACTCGTTTGGGACGGTGGGGGTGTAGTATTTTGTTGTTAGCATTTATGTTTAAGATATATAACTAAGATGTGCATGTTTTCTTGTTGTTGAAGAGTGTTACTCTTAATGTTGTTTTTCAATAGTAAAAGTATGGGTATTAATGTTTGGGAGTTATTATCTTGACAATGTTACTTCTGATCTTAAGTATTAAGTTCTTGTTGTGAAGAGAGGTTGTTGTAATATAATTATGGTTTTTCTACTAGAAGAATGAGTACTGCTTATATTAAATTTTTAACCATGATTGCAGATTACAATAAGGAGAGTAATATACAAAAGACAAATTAAAACCCCCCCCCCCCCCCCAAAAAAAAAATGTGCTATTTTTTTGATGCTAAGAGAAATAGTCTTGTAAAACTAAAAATTAAACAGCAGAAAATAATATTTCACTGACACCCTTTTTTTTTTTGGTAAGTAAACTATTTTATCAATTCTAATCTTCCTGCATAGGACAAGTATAAGTTGATCCTTCCAAGCATTTGCTCTAGTAGAGGCTGGCACAGGACAATAGATATGATCTTTTGCTACTCAATGGCACTCCCAAGTACTTAATAGGGAGTTCTCCCTTAGCAAACCCCCAACATATCCACTATTTTCAGTTGTGTATTCTGACCAAAGGAGATTGAGCTTTTGCTTATATTTGCAACTAAGCTAGAAGCTTTTGTTCTATTGCATTCTTTATACGTCTATTTGTTCTATTGCGTTCTCAATGAGATTTTTTGGGCTTAAAGCGTTCGTTCTATTCCTATGATCTACGTTTCAATACGTTAAAGACTTACTAGAACTATTACTACAAAATTATCACGATTTGTAAAGTACAATGTTATCAAAGTAAAGATTGTAACTTAATTTTTGTAATTTTTTACTTTAATTAGGTAAATTATGTATTAGCATTATAGTATCTTTCAGTACTCAGTGGGCATATTCAGATGGCAAATGCTATTGATCTGGCATTCACTCCAACATTGATGGTGTATACGGGTAAACTCGGGGTTGGCATACGCCCCAAGTTCATGGTGAGTCAAACGAAGAGAGGAGCATGAATGTACGAGATAGGACCGAATCTGAGAACTCCTTAGGTCGAGATCGGAACAGGGTGCTCGCCACCGGACCTGGCAGGGCAACACCTATCGAACCCGGAACGAGCTCCAAGACCTCGAAAAGTTGCACACGACTAATGGAGAGCCGTGATATCCATACCCAACTAGATATCACGGCGCGGATCTCGCCCGATGTCGGCACTATATCAGTAATTGACGTACAAGAAAGATTTTTACTTTTTTAAGAATTGTACCAAGGGTAATAACTCCTCTGCTATATAAAGGGAAAGCTTTTCTATTCAATGAACACATTGTAAAACACATATCTAGGCAATACAAACTTGTTTCTCTACTTCTTAGTTATTGAAAACTTCTTATTTTAATCATAGTTCTTCATATACATTTGGCTGCAAATCGAGGGTCTAGTCAAGGGCGAAACTACTGTTAAGCCTAAATTCGAGACCGGACTCAACGTCACAATTGGTTTGGTTGTTTATATTATTTATATTATCTTTATTTCGCTTATCTAACATTCTTGTTCACTTATGTTGAATAAATCCACAATTCCTTAAAATCGCGTACAAATTCAATTGTTATCCATTTTAAGGATAAATAGTTTGGCGCCCACCGTGGGGCTAAGGATAATGGTGGTGATTTGATACAAATTTTCATAACACACTCTATTTTACGCTTGTTCTTTAAGGTTTTTATTTTCGGTCACCTTAAAAAAGTCCAATTCTTAGTCTGCTCACTTGAATATTGAGGATGAGTCTGGCCATCATGGCGAAAACAATAACGTGGTACCTAGCAATGATGTGCCCCATCCTGATCCCAACGAAATCTCGGTTGTGATCCAATCGACGTCAATTCACAGATTGCTATTGACGCCCACCTGCCAACTGACCCTGAAAACAACATTCGCGGAGGCCCACGAGCAACAGTTTGAGAAATGCCCGAAGGCGAAGGTGATGGGATAAGCCTTCGCCTAATCTTCAAAATGTTGCAGGCTCAACAAGAGACAATATCACAACTACAGAATCAAGGCCACCCTCCTGGTAGGATCGGGCCTGAATGGTCCTAGGAGAATACCCGAGGAAACGAGCAAACCATCGAGAAGTCGGGTGGAGTGGAGCGCGGGGCCAACCCCAAGATAATGAAAATGCTTGAGGCTTTGACAAAGCGAGTGGAATCGGGTGAGAAGAAGATTGAGGCCAACGACAAAAAAGTGGAGACGTATAACTCCAGGTGTAAATGCCTAATTTTTGCTTTTTCTTTTTTTCTTCTACAATACATTTTAATTTTTTAATTTTTTGTAGGATTATTATTTGTGTATTTGTAGTTTTTGAATTAAGACTTTAGCTTAATTAATTGTTGTGAGGTTCAAGGGATTGGGTTTCTTAATGTTTTATCCAAATTGGGCCAAATTTGAGGCAAATTGGCGGCCCAAATCAGCCAATCCAGTCCAAATGTTGTTTTGCCAAGGTCTAGATCAAAACGACGTAGTTTCATATTGAAACTACGTCGTTTCACTTAACGAAGTTGAGAATAAATCTCATCCCTTCAATCCCTTCAATCCAACGGACCACATTTCATCTCCCTTTCCAAATAAAAGAGCCAAAAAATCAGATTTTTGGCCATTTACTCAAACCCTAGAGACCTCTCTTCACTCTCTCCTCTCTCTATAAACCTCTCTGCCCGCCGCCACCTTCTCCACGGTGGCTCCGCCGGCCAAAAATCGCCGCCGCCGGCGGACCACCTCCAATCCACCCCAAAATTTCACCATCTCCTCCCCTCTTCCTCCTCTTTCTACCTATACCACTAAAAATCCCCAAAAACATCTCAATCTCACCAAATCTAAACCTAAGCGTAACCCTAGCCGCCACCCGCCGCCGTTCACCATCTCCAATCCCCGCCAAAATCGCACCATTTCCTCCTCTTCTCCTCCTCCCTCCGTATCTCCAACCCATGTCCCCAAAAACCCCATCGCCGCCGACCGGAACACCCTACTGCCACCACACCTCTGCCTCGTCCTATCTCGTGACTTGAAGCACGAGTTTCTCATTGTTGATATCGTGACTGACCTCTGGCTCGCTGGAAATTACGGTCACAATTCACCAATTAGAAAATCGTGCTCGAAGTTCACATTGTTGTCGAGTTGGCGTTCCAACACTGCCCGAATCACCACCACTGCCGCACCACTCGATTTTCTGGTACACCCTAATCCCTTGTGTCCCCTTTATTTTTCTTTTACTTTCTGTTTCATTGTAGTTTGCTTAGGTCTAAAATTTCTGATTTTTCTTCTTTGTTTGATCATGTGTTTTATTTATCTTTAGTTAGCCGTTAGTTAGTTTAGAGTCAGTAATGATTAGTCGTCGCTTGTTGATCTCAAATTATTTTGTTGTCCGGATTCCTATCTCATAAGTTCTGCTAATGGTGTTTGAAGTTAGTTGTAGATTCAAGTTTGTAAATTTTAGCTTCAATTGCAGTTTCTGTTATTTCACGTTTAATTCATCGTGCTAATTAACTGACGGTTCAAAGTTTTTGGACTCTAACTAGAACCTTAATCCTTTTTTTAGGTTTCTGATTTCTGTTGCCTACTACTTTATTGTAGTTATTGTAGTAGTGTAAGTTCTGTTAGTGGTCGATTTTAGTTCGTTTTCTATCTAGTTTTCAGTTTCGTCTTCGCTTAGTGAAAATAGTGAAACTTTTTCACTAAGTTTGTTTTCTCTGTTAACATGTGTTTTGCTTGGTTTGATTTTAGTCATTAGGTTTTAAGTTCTCTTGGTTGATTAATGGTTCAGTGTTAAGTTTCAGTTACATGTTTGTGGTAGATCAACTATGTTCTGGTTACTTGCTTTTCATTTGATTTGAATCACATGGTTGGTATTGTTGTTGTTAAAAGCTGTAGAGTAGATGAGTAATCATGTGTTAGGGGTACACTAGCAACTTATTTTTAGTACTAGGGTGGCTGAAATGACTCTTTGCTTCTGCCATAGCAGATTTCAGGCTGTCCTTTCACCTTTTGAACAACTT
Source organism: Nicotiana attenuata (assembly GCF_001879085.1). NCBI lineage: Eukaryota > Viridiplantae > Streptophyta > Magnoliopsida > Solanales > Solanaceae > Nicotiana > Nicotiana attenuata. The sequence continues at coordinate 2,098 of NW_017682653.1, read as the reverse complement.
TTGAACAGTGTTTAGCACACAAAGTCAGTCCCTTTTTGGACAGATTTTTGGTGAACCAAAATCTGTCCAAAAAGTTGGCTTTTCTTTGCCTATTTAAGGGCTGCCCTTTCCTCATTTAAGGGGGGACTACATCACACATTTGTTGGATAGTTTTTACACCCTAAAAACACAACTTTGAGAGTAAAAATCAGCAGCTGAAGCACCCTTTAGTAAGCTAAAAATTCTGATCTTAGTTAGTGTTTCTGAGAGTGCAAAAACCTTGAGAAAAATAGAAGGATCTCTCGGTCAATTCGTGAAGTTGTTAGCTACTAGTTTCAAGAATCCTTGTTGAGTATTCTGGGTTATCTTAACACTGAGTTGATGCTGTTGTTTGTACTGTCCCTGCTGCTGATTTTTTGCTACCTTTATTGCTGTATTTTCGGGTTTCAGGTAACTTTCCAAACACTTGTAATGCAGGTTCTTTACTATAGTAGAAGATGATGAAAGATTGGCCTGGTTTAGTTTATTTCGAGCAATTGTCTCCAAGGAATCTGCTGAATATTTGAGTGCTGAAAGTTCCATATTATGATCATTTTATTGTTTATAGTTAGTTTATTTTGTAGTTGGCAGATTTGTATAACCATGTTTTGGTGTTAGTTTGGGCTACTTATATCATAGTGCATAACTATAGAATTAGTGAGGTAAGAATGTTTAAATGTTCTAATGTTGAAAATTGAATTGCTAATATTGTCAAATCCTTTTGTTTTGTGCTAAACTTCATATGATGAAGTTTCTGTTATTGTATTTTAGAATCAGTACATAGCTTAAAGATCTTTCTTTTGAGGTTTAAGGATTTGAAGTTAGAAAATCAATTGGAGCCATGTATAAAGTAGTAGTGGTATTAAAAAAAAATTACTAATGTTGGCAAGATTGAGGTTTGAAAAGCTTAAAGTTTGATTCACTACAAGCATAAGGATTAAGGAATGTAATGTAAATTGAAAGTGGCGGAGGAAATTAAAAGATTTGAGGATCTTTAGCGCAAGAATATCAACTCCATTTTAAAAAAAGGTACTCTTAAGAATAACCAAATTTTAAAAGTTGGGCAAACAGGTTTTTTTAGTTAAATATCATAGACAACTTTGCAATTTTGGTGCATATGTGGAGCTTCACTTAAGATGTGGTCATACAATCTCATATATGATTTAATTTCTGCAGTTCATCATCTCTCTATGCTACATGTGCTCTTTGAAAGAGGTGATCGTTATTAGTTTTAATTAATTCAAAAGTTAACATCAGGGGCAACTCAAGCATATGTGTCCTAAAGTTAATATTTAATGTGAGAGCCNGCGCTGTTATGACTAAATCGATAAATTTCGTCTCGGTCACGCATTCGCTTCCATAGTGTGGTTATGACATCTTATTATTTTCTTTAATTTTTCTAATAATTAAGAAAATAAAAGCGGATAGGTAAAACATGAAATCATGCAAATCACAGTTTTTCCAAAATTAATTTAAGCCAAACTTTAAGTCAATAAAGCGACCGTGCTAGAACCACGGGACTCGGGGAATGCCTTACACTTTCTCCCCGGTCAACAGAATTTCTTACCCGGACTTTATTTTCACAGACTAATAATAAAAGAGTCAATTCTTTCTTTGACTAGGGATTCGGATAAAAGGTGACTTGGAACACCGAAAAATCAATTCCAAGTGGCGACTCTGTAAATAAAATAATCCCTACTCAAATTTGTCACTTTAATTGGAAAAACTCTTTAACCCACAAACCCATAACATTTTATATCTTTTTGGGGGGTCGGAAAAAGGGGTGTGACAGCTCGGGCGACTCCGCTGGGAAAAAACTAGAATTCGAGCTTGTACATGTTCACTTTTTTGGCTTTATTAGTTTTGCATATATTGTGATTTATTTGTGGAATGTGCTACCTGTTCGATTTTTACCTTTTTGATATTGTTGAACTGTACATATAAACTGTTTTCTCACGCACCCCCTCTGAGTCTTCTTGAAATTAAAAATTGGGCATTTGCTTGACATAGCCCGCTTTCTTTGAGATAGCCGATGTGCTTGTCACCCGGTGAAGGTATTTTTAGTCACACTATGTTTTTA
>NW_017682652.1:5851-9518 GCF_001879085.1 Nicotiana attenuata | reverse complement strand
GGCCTGACGCACTCGCTGAGGCTGGGTATTTCTTCGACTCTGACCAGGCGAAGCCCTGTGAAACCGGTCCTGCCACCTTTTCTTTGTACTAGTTACGGAATCAGAGATAAGCCGAAAGGGATTCAAAGAAAAAGTATGCAAAAGGCAAGCATATGATTTTAAAGAGAAGCATCCCTTTCGGGGAAAAAAGAGGACTTATCTGGGGTGTGCATGCTGGCTTCAAATGAACATGACATGCTTGTTGGACTGGATGCTCGACCCACACAAACTTTCCGGCTTCTCGTGAACCCATTAATCAGTATTTCAAAACCAGGGAACCTTGCCAGGACTTCTTTAGTGGCGAGATGTCTTCTTTTCGGCCGACAGCGCCCTTCGCGGGTTTTCGCTAATCGACCTCTCTCATTTCTCTTCTCACCATCGCCCGATAGTGCTCTTTACGAGTTTTCACCCAACGGACTCTCTCATTTTTAATTTCTCTTCTCACCGTCGCCTTATGGTGCCCGAAGGTTTTCACCGATAAGACTCTCTCATTTTATTTCTCTCAATTTGGACTATACCAGCTTCCAAAAATATTGCTTTTCAATTCCCACGCCTTTGCCAATTGATCAGAAGGACTTGGACAAGGTTTTGGGTAAAAAGAATTCTGGACGGAGGTACAACTTTGGAACCATTTCGGCGGATTCATGGCCGAACCATTATATCATCTGCCCCAGTTTCATTTTTTTGGGGAAATTGGGATTTTTGTTTTGGTGTGACTGAACCCCAGAGAGAGGCTGCCTACGTATCCTTTCGGAATCAAGTCAGACGTAGTTCAGGCAAAACACTTGTTTTTTTGGTTGTTTTTTTTTTCTTTTTCTTTTTCTTTTCATCATTTTTTTTGTTTTCTTTTTCTTTTTCTTTTCATCATATCTTTTTTTTTTCGTACTTCCGGGTTCCAAAGAGGGTAGCCAAAGAAGGGTAACCGGCTCAAAAGGGGTTTACAAAGGATTGACAGTGTTTGGATAGCGAGAAAGAAAGCCTTCGTCATCTCAATCGCACAAAAGCCATCGCCGAATGAGGATTAGACGTAGTACCTTTTTACTGCATCTGCGTTGACTGCTGTCTCAGGATCATTCCCTTCGATTTCTCCCAGATACAGTGCTCCTCTTGGCAATATTTTCCGGATGATGTATGGACCTTTCCAATTAGGGGCAAACTTCCCTTTTGCTTCCTGATGATGAGGGAGAATGCGTCTGAGTACCAGCTGTCCCACTTCAAAATTCCTGGGACGCACTTTCTTATTATAGGCACGGGCCATTCTTTGTTGGTACAGCTGTCCGTGACAAACCGCGGCCATCCGTTTTTCATCAATTAATGACAATTGCTCTAGTCGGGTTTTAACCCATTCACTGTCCTCAATCTTCGCCTCAACGATTTTTCGGAGTGAAGGAATTTCCACTTCTGCAGGTATGACTGCTTCAGTACCGTAAACTAACAAGTACGGTGTTGCTCCAATTGATGTACGTACTGTGGTGTGATATCCAAGTAATGCGAAGGGTAACTTTTCATTCCATTGCCGGGAGTTTCGAATCATCTTTCTCAAAATCTTCTTGATGTTCTTATTTGCTGCCTCGACAGCACCATTGGCTTTGGGCCGATAGGGAGTTGAGTTTCTATGCGTTATCTTGAATTGTTCACATACCTCCTCCATCAGGCGACTATTCAAGTTAGCTGCATTGTCGGTAATAATAATTGCAGGAATGCCAAAGCGGCAAATGAGATTGGAGTGCACAAAGTCTACCACAGCTTTCTTGATGACTGACTTGAGGGTGATGGCTTCAACCCATTTTGTGAAATAATCGATTGCTACCAGTATGAACCTATGCCCATTCGAAGCTTTCGGCTCGATCGGCCCAATGACATCCATGCCCCAAGCAACAAACGGCCAAGGTGCTGACATCGGATGGAGTTCTGTCGGAGGTGCATGAATCAAGTTGCCGTGCACCTGGCATTGATGACATTTCCGAACAAAACTGAAACAGTCCTTCTCCATGGTTATCCAGTAATACCCTGCTCGCAAAATTTTCTTTGCCAACACATAACCATTCATATGAGGTCCACATACTCCTGTGTGCACTTCATGCATAATTCTTCCAGCTTCCTTGGCGTCAACACATCTTAGCAAGTTGAGGTCCGGGGTTCTTTTATACAAAACATCACCACTTAAGAAGAAACTACTCGCATGTCGTCTAATGGTTCTTTTCTGATCTCCGGTGGCCTGCTCAGGGTATTCCTGTGTTTTCAGAAATCTCTTGATATCATGATACCAGGGCTGACCACTAGGTTCCACCTCAACCGCATTACAATACCCGTGCTTTTCTTTGATTTGAATCTCTAAAGGGTCAATATGGGCATGGCCTGGGTAAGGCAACATTGAAGCTAGAGTGGCAAGTGCATCGGCTAGTTCATTATGACACCAAGGGATATACCTGAATTCTACCGACTTGAAGCGTTTGGTGAGATCTTCCACATGCTGTCGATAAGGAATGAGCTTAACATCTCGAGTTTCCCATTCTCCTTGGGCTTGTCGGATAATCAAGTCAGAGTCCCCCATAATTAATAAATCTTCAACATCTTGGTCAATTGCCATGTTCATGCCCATGATGCAGGCTTCATACTCAGCTGTATTGTTTGTGCAAAAGAAACGGAGCCTGGCTGTAGCCGGGTAGTGCTGACCATTGGGTGATATCAAGATTGCCCCAATACCTACACCCCTTGCATTTACTGCTCCATCAAAGAACATTTTCCAAGCACGAGTGTCCTCAGAGATGGTTTCCACCGAATTTACTTCCTCATCCGGGAAATAGGTGCTTAACGGTTGATATTCCTCGTCGACCGGGTTTTCAGCCAAATGATCCGCCAAAGCCTGGGCTTTCACTGCCGTGCGAGTAACATAGACTATGTCAAATTCAGTGAGCAAGATTTGCCATTTTGCCAACCTCCCCGTGGGCATCGGTTTCTGGAATATGTATTTCAAAGGATCCAGCCTGGTTATTAGATAGGTGGTATGGGCTTGAAGATAATGTCTCAGCTTTTGGGCAACCCACGTTAGAGCGCAGCATGTTCTTTCCAACAAGGTGTATTTGGCCTCGTAGCCAGTAAACTTCTTGCTCAGATAGTAAATTGCCTGCTCTTTCCTTCCGGTTATGTCATGCTGACCGAGGACACAGCCAAAAGAATTTTCCAACACTGTCAGATACAAGAAGAGAGGTCGTCCCTGCTCTGGTGGGACCAATACTGGAGGATTTGACAAATATTCCTTGATTTTATCGAAGGCCACTTGACATTCGGACGTCCACTTGATAACCGCATCTTTCTTCAATAACTTGAATATGGGCTCACAGGTGGTAGTCAATTGAGCGATGAACCGACTGATATAGTTTAACCTGCCCAATAAACTCATCACCTCCTTCTTAGTTCTTGGAGGATGTAAATCTCGAATGGCCTTTATCTTTGTTGGATCCAACTCAATACCTCTCCTGCTGACTATGAAACCCAAGAGCTTGCCCGATGGGACTCCGAAAGCACATTTAGCTGGATTCAACTTCAGATCATACTTGCGCAACCGTTCAAAGAACTTTCTCAAATCTCGAACGTGATCGCCCTGAGTTCGTGACTTAACAATTAC
>NW_017682652.1:0-808 GCF_001879085.1 Nicotiana attenuata | reverse complement strand
TTCCTCTCTTGTTTTCTTTTATTACCTTCCCTCGTGGTTTTATTTTTAGGGAGATACGGTCGAATCCTATGGAGATTGCCTACGTATCATGACCCCGCATGAATCAGACCAAGCGTAGTTCTTGCAAATAAATGCAAACCTAGATGCAAGAAATAATGAAACACTTTGTTTTGGGAATTTTCAAATTTTCATTAATAACAAATGCAATTACAAAGCTACTAGACTATTTGTTTTCTTTTCTTGGAAATAGAAAGTACAAAAACCAGACGCGAAAACTGCAGACTCGATTTTTAGGAGTACATCAAAGCTTCAAATCCTGGGGCCCGCGGGGCATCACTCGGCATCGCCGCGGGCCTGCGTGCAAGACCCTGTTGCAACTGATCTAGATCGTTCATAACCTGGCGAACAAATGTCATTATGGAGGCAAAGAATGTGGTACGACCCATCCGTTCGCCGGCCTGACACTTCATGACAATGTAGTTGGCAATGTTTCTGATTCTCTCCCTGATTTGACCTTTCTCTTGGAGTAGCCGGCTTATCTGTTGAGTGCGAGCCTCTAGCACCTGAGAATCCTGGAAATGAAGATCCTGTAACAATTTTACTTCCTTTTCCATATCGGCGATTAATTCATAGCATTGTTCCCTCTCGGCTTGTAACTCTTTCTCCCGACGGGCTGCCTTTTCTTCAAGAGTGTTCATTTTTCTTTCATGTTGGCGTATGGTTCCGTCATAGTTTTTCTCATTTGCTGTACAACTGGGCCCTTTCTCGGTCTTCTTTGCCCTATTGAGTCCCGAAGTTTTTGCCATTG
>NW_017682651.1:0-9520 GCF_001879085.1 Nicotiana attenuata | reverse complement strand
TGATGATTTTCTTGTCAATTAGAGCTTGGATTTTGCTTTCAGGGATCGGCATTCATCAATGGTATGCCCTTTCATGCTGGAATGGTACGCACAGGGTTTTATTTGGATTGGCCCACTGGGAAGGATTTTCTGGAGTTATGGCAGGGATTGGGGCGACATAACCGGTTGCTTTGAGTCTTTCATATAGTTGGTCAATTGGCTCGGCAATGGCGGTGTATTGCCTGGGAGGTTTGCGGTCAAAGTTAGGGCGTGGCCTGGGGAAATTTTGGCGGGCGGGAGGTGATTGGTTGTGGGCATTATAGGCTTGGTAGACGGGTGCAGGTTGGGAATATCTTGGTGAGGTGGGTTAATATGTGGGAGAGGGAGATGATTGGTAAGCGGGTGATGGAATTTGGTAAGAGGGTGGAGGTGCTTGGTAATTGGGAATAGGCTGGTATGTGATGGGGGTACCGGGTAGGCTTGGTATTTTATTGGGGACTTGGTTCGCTGTGCAACCATCACGGCACTCACGTCCTTTTTCTTGGATGCACCACCAGATTGCATGGCTTTGTTGGTAGCCTGCAGTGCTTCAAAATTAGTGACCATTCCGCTCTTAATGCCCTCTTCAATCCTTTCTCCCAGCTTGATGATATCGGAGAATTTCTGGCCCTCTATCAACATTAACCTCTCATAATACTGCGGATCATGCGCTCGGACGAAAAATCGGTTCATCTGCTCTTCCTCTAAGGCCGGCCTGACCTTAGCAGCCTCGGATCTCCATCGAGTAGCATACTCGCGGAATGTCTCAGTGGATTTCTTTTTCAGATTCTGGATGTAGAAGATATCTGGTGCATTTTCTGTGTTGAACCTGAACCTGTCCATGAAATCGGACGCCATTCCTACCCACCTCGTCCATTTCTTAGAATCTTGGCTAATGTACCAAGACAGCGCATCGCCTTTCAAACTTCTCATGAGAGTTCCATGCGAATCTTCTCGTCTCTTCCTACACCGACCAGTTTATCACAATATGTCCTCAGATGGACTCTAGGATCCCCCGAGCCGTCAAACATTTCGAACTTAGGAGGTTTGTACCCCTCGGGAAGTTCAACGTCCGGCTGGATGCAAAGATCCTCAAAATTCAGCCCTTCAATACCTTTGTTTCCTTCAACGCCCTGTACTCGACTGGTCAATTTCTTGAGCTCGGCAGCCAAGTTCTTGATGAGAGAATCTTTGTCATTAGATTCTGGTGTGTTTGTAATGGGTTTGGTGTAGTGTGGCAAGGTTTCCACATATATGGGAGTGTGGCGGGGATGATCATTTGATGGTTCAGGGATGAGGAGTAGAGTGTTGTTGAGATGTGTGTTGCAATGAGTAGCGGGTTGTTTCTGTGGCTTTGGGATGGGGTGTTGAGCATTGGGAAAGTTGACGTCTGGAATAGTGAGGGAGAATGACAGACTTGCCAAGTTCTGAACTTGGTCTAGTTCTTCTTGAAATTTCAGTAGCTTCTGTTCGAGCTGCGCGACACTTTCTTTGGATACCTGAACACCCTGAGGAACCTCTACCCTTTCAGCTGAGTCGTCCTTTCTGATGTTGTCCATTTTCGCTTTGTTCTTGCTTTTGATAGGACTTGGAGGAGGAGGAGGTGGAGGGCCCTTAGATCTTGTGGAGTAGGATGACGATGCCAGAATGCACGAACTAACCTTTTAGGGAGGGGAATAAAGTAAAAGTAAAAGCAACAAAAAGGTAACAAGTTAGTGCGGATTCTGTGAAAAATATTGCAATACTTAAACACATAGTACAAGAATATAAATCGTGTCCTAAATTGGGTGCCTGGTTGTGCCCGAGGTAGGCCTAGCGACAAGTTGATTTGGAAAACTTATAATGCTAAATGCCTCATTTTATTGATAAAAAATGAGACGAATCCCAAAACGACACTAAAATTGCATAAAGTAAAAAAAATGTCACTAATGGTCGTTGGCCTTATTACATTTCAAAGCGTAAAAGAAACTCCTAACTATTTGGTCCCAGAAGGACCTTCCCCAGACTCGGCATCTTTGGCTCCATCGAACAGCGTCACCAGCTCACGCAATCCCAGCAGCAGATAAGCCCTAGCCAAATGTCCTCCTTCATTTCCTTCGGCGTTTTGGCAATTCTCGATCCTCCGGATGAATTTCCCTTCCAGTTCTACAAACCCTCGCTCTAAATGCCCTAGGCGCTTGTTGGATCTGACAGCCATATCCCTCCATTCCTCGATCAACTTTTGATTTGCCTCTTGAATCTCCTGATGCTCGCTCTCGAACGCCCTGATCCTCTTACGCAACTGGTTGTACTTAACCTGTATCTCAGCCCTTTTGTCGATGACCCTGTGACCTCGAACATACCCGGGCTGTCCTAACCCAGCATGATCTTCTTCTAGCCAACCTGGATAGTATAAGGTGTAGCCGGCATGATACCTGTCAGGTTCTATGGAATCCCTCTCCAGGACGATCTTGCTATTCCACATTTATTGAGCTTGACATTTGTATGGGCTATCGTCGTCTTGGAAATCAGCCCTAAAATGACTCATCTTTTCTACCTTTGGTAGGACTTGCTTTCTCCCTGCTTGCCTCATGACCCGGAGAGGGACATAGGGATAAGTTCCCCTCAGACCAATGAGTATGAGAAATGGAGCGTCCCGAGAGCGGATGATGAACTCTCCAGTGGGGAACCATTCGAACATCCACTGCACCTTGTCTTCTTTCAAGTTTTCAAACAATTCTACCCATCCTTGAGCATCCCCTGGCCGAGCAAACATGTCAGGCATATAGCTCATTCTATTGGGATGGTGAAAGGCTATATGGTCATTCCACGGCCTTCGCGGAAGCTCTTGGCGGTATCAACCCTTTTGGAGATGTTCTATGAGCCAGAGTTGGAGTAATAAGTTGCAACCCTCAAAATGATTGGCCCCTCGTTCACAATTTTCCAAAGCTCGGTAGATCTCCGCAACAATCATGGGCACTATGCTGAAATGTTGCCCTTCAATCCCCTCCATTAGTGTCTTGGTGACCATGGCTAGTCTGGTGTGGATCCTAGCCTTCTTCATGGGAAACACTATCATCCCCAAGAAACAGAACATGAAGACGAAAACCCTCCTGTGGATATGCCCCAATGAGGTGAGGGTGAATTCGTCTGGATAGGTGCGGTAGGACTTGCTATGACCGTACCTCTCGTACAGGTAGTCGAAGGGAATATAGGAATCCTTCAAACAAGTCAAATCTGAGTTTTTCTTCAACCCCATCATTTTGAAGAAACCTTTACCCTTGCGGCTGTAGACATGTAATTTTTGACCCTCCCCAAGATTTTTCATATTTTAGCATGTAAATATTTAATTTAGGCCTAATAGCTCTATTTCAATTAATTTTGACGCTTTTACTTTATTTTAGTACAAGAAAAATGAAAATTACAAAAATATTTTAGTTTATGGATTTTTCATAAATTTTGAAAAAAATACAAAAAATAGTACCCTATTTTTATCTTTATATAATTTCGAAAATAAAAAAAAAATAGTTTCATGTTTAGTTTAATTAATTAGGATTAGCTTTGGCATTGTGTAGTATTTTTACCCTATTTTAAAATGAGTCAATTAAGGTGATGGATTACAATTTTAAGAGTTTTAGAGCCCAACCCTTGGCCTCGGATTAGTCCATTAAGCCTAGGGATCCTTCTAGACTATTCTTTGGGACAAAAAAATAAATAAAAAGACCCTAAGGACTTAACACATCACAAAACCCTTTATTTTTTGTTTCTTCTTTCATGGAGAACAAAAATGCTGAAGAAATCTAGAGAGCTGAAGAGCCTTCACCGCAATACCGGACAAAAACACAAAAAATAAACCTTTCTTCTTCATCTTCCTCATGGATCTAACACCACAAAACCCTAGAACTTAGCTCCATCTCCATAGCTCACGCCGGACTCTCCTCTCCCCACCAGCGGTGAACTCGTCGTTACACCCCAAACAACGACCAAAACCTGAAGCAGACGATCCACCATTTTGGACCCGGACTTCATTTTCTCCATCGAAAACTAACAGTGGCTAAACAAAAGCTATCCAACGGATCTCTACACACATAAGAACACACATACTTCGAGATTTCCTTGATGTAAAACTCACAAGAAAACTACATAGCGCATAAAACATTCTGTTTCGTCTCCTTAGTTTCAGACTTTCGCTTCTCCATGAACGGAGTTTGTTTGAGCGATTTGAGTTCACGACGAGCCCCGTTGTTGAGTGTTGTCGTGGTTCCGGCGAGTCCCGAGCTTTTCGATTGAATATCGAAGGTCGATTCTATTGGTTTTTGGCCGAAGCCCGTTCGAGGTTGTCGCGTCGAGGTCTCCGGTGCTGGTTCTGTCGCCGGGAAGGTATGTGCCTTTGGTCAGTCTTTTTCCTTTGTGTCGTGTTCAGAAGTACTACTCTTCATGTTTGATGAATCGTTTGGCTAATACTATTGTTTGAATTGCGTCGTTAGCGGTTTCTGAAATTCTGTTCAATTTTGTGTCATTTTGTATTATGTTACGTTCCAGTTGAGTCTTGTTTCCTAGTAAGGCCATGTTTGAATGAGTTTGAAAATCATTATAGTGGTGCTAATTGGATTGAAAATCAGTTTTACTTCAACGTACATAGCATTAACATGGTTGGATATTTGTAGTATATGCATGAGCGTTAGTTTGCTAAATAAGATGAGGAAATTCTTCCGGCCAATAATTGTTGTTTCGTTGTTCAGAGCTAACCGGAGAAAACTGTTTGTTATAGGCACTATTTTAACAGTGTTTAGGGAAATCACATAAAATAAACCCCGTAATTTGCATTAGTTGAGTACAATCCTTTGATCCCTAGAATTCGAGGCGTGCCATTTAGCAAATTTCCATGGCCCTCGCAAAGTTAAAAGTGCGTAGTTGCTTTTAGGCGCGTTATTTTAATAATATTACTTTCCTAAATTCGGGTGCACATTTATGTGACCCAAATCCAAATCTTAACGATGTTAAAATATGTCAAAAACCACGGGTGCATTTATGTGACGTGGTTCGAGACGTGTTTTAATAACGTTGCAATTTTCTTTTAAAAAATAAATAAAAGCGGTTAAAGTTAAAATTTGCACATAGGTTCGTAATTGTTTAAAATCAGATAATTCAAGCCGAATATGACAGTTGAGCGACCGTGCTAGAACCACGGAACCCGGGAATGCCTAACACCTTCTCCCGGGTTAACAGAATTCCTTACTCATATTTCTGGTTTGCGGACTGTTAAACAGAGTCATTCTTTTCCTCGATTCGGGATTCTAAACCGGTGACTTGGGACACCATAAATCTCTCAAGTGGCGACTCTGAATCTTAATAACAAATCCCGTTTCGATTGTCCTTTAATTGGAAAAACTCCCTTTATTATACTCCTTTACGGGGGTGTAGTAAAAAAGGAGGTGTGACAGCGGTTTTCTGGCATGAGCAAACCCGGAGTCTCCCAAGGAATACCGGCTAACCCTCCTATTTCCTCGAGCAGCGGGGTCATTTCAAGGTCCCCAAATCGAAATACGATCTATCACTGTCCCAAAATAAGGTCGCAGCCTCTATAATTTTGTTGTCCGGCTGAATTTCAAAAAGAGAGGGTAAGTTTTCCAAATACTTGCGGACGAGAGTCCGGTCACTGGAATGAAGGTCTTCCCACCATCTTAGCAACCTCGGGTGAATATTGGTTACCATGCCGAATCTGGGGACTTCGTGCCTCATTTTCTGCAAAACAAAGTGTTAGTCCCTTACCCCTACCGAACTCGACTATTTAAATCAATAATTAGCATAAACAGAATTTAGTTCTCCAAATAAATGCACAGAGTATGGTGTTGTCCGTTTGAGTCCCAGGGGAACCTAATGGACTTTGGATAAGGCTATCCTAAAGAGTCATTATGTGGACAGCATAACTGACTCGGCTAGGTTTGACAGTGATGCATGAACAGTTAAACAGGATAGGGTTTCTATGGGGTGCTAGACCGGTACCCTTGAGCGGACAACTCAAGAGGGAAAGGCACGGAACCATCGACTGCACCGCTGATCGACTAGTTTTACCGCAAATACGCCTTTGCCAAAATTTAGGGGGTAATAATATTGGAAGAGCGCAACCACTCATCAAGCGTTACTATGGTATTTGTTTGGCACGAGTGGAATATGATGTTGAAGATTTAATTACAAAAATGAAACAAATTGTCACGTATTTTCACGTTTATAATGGTTACAATAATTGCTCGAAAATTATAACGGTATTGAAAGAAAGCAGTAAATGAAAGCGTTAAAGAAAAGGGAAACAGAAAGACAAGTCAGTTTCGAATAAAGGTATTAAACAAAGAAATTAGGAAAACAATAAAGTCACATATAACATGAAGTGGTAAAAGCCTAGAGAATCCCCAGCAGAGTCGCCATGCTGTCGACGCCCCCTTTTTCTCGCGAAATCGGGTTTACGACATTCGGGAAGACAACTCTATTCCCGTTTGGGAATTGGGTTTTTGGAATTGAAGAGTCGCCACCTAATGATTGAGTGCATTAGGACACTAAGAAGGGTTTTTGAGTTGGAAAACCAGAGTTCGGGTAAGGGCTAGAAATTATCTCAAGGGGAAGGTGTTAGGCACCCCTCAAGATCCACTAGTGTGGTTCCCGGCCATGCTATGTTGTGACTTTAATGCAAATAGATACACAAAGGATTTTACACATAAGGGTTGCAAATAAATATGTGACAAGTATGTGCGATCAAGGTCTAGGTGATCTACAATTTGTTTAAAAGGGGGACTAAACGCAGAAAATTGCAGAAATGGACGGAGAAGTGTGGCCAAAGCCGATTAATTCAGATGTAGTCAAGCGCTACTACGTGTAATCTTTATGTTTTCCCTGCATGATGTAAATTGAACTACGCCTGACCCAATTCCCGTTTAAGAGTGGATACGTAGGCAGCCTTATGGGTTCGGTCACAATTAAATAAAATTTTCATTTTCCTCTTCCCCCCCCCACCCCCCATCCATCCCCNAAATTTTATTACAGACCAAGATGAATCAAAAACTGGAAATAAAATTACAATCAGAACTCTTAAGCTGCATCCAAGGAGCCTAATTCAAACCCAAGGTCTAACAATATGATATGAGCCAACTGCCAGGATCAGGTTCCAAAGCCTTTCTCTTATCCGGGATGTGTCAAAGTTCCAAGGAATTTCAGGAACTCCGGGCAATGCTCACACCCAGATATCAGAACTGAATGAAAGTGCAGTGTGGAAGGGCCAGCCCTCCAATGTCCAAGTTCAGAGGGAGCTCAAGGTCCCAAGGCAAGGCTCATTGGAGGGGGGCAGAACTTAGAGTCTAGGAACAAGTGTTAGTGCAGTAGAGGGATATAAGGGATGTCAAGGCAGGCTGGTGGTCATGCCCAGCAACATAAAATGCTGGCACACCCCTGACCAGCCCACTAGCCAAACATTTGAGAGTTAGGACCTATTGAAGGTCAGGTTCAACCCTGGATAGCAATTTGGATGCTGCTAGGCCAAACCTTAACTCAAACACACATAAGGGAATGGGGATGGGAAACTGAAAGAGCTTAGGACCCAAAGGGTCCAGTTTACATCCATGGACAATAACTTTGTATATTGCCATGTTTTTTAAACTATAGCTCAAACACATAGGGGGACATGGGGAATGGGATTCATTGCAAGACATAAGCAAGATATAAGCACATTATACAAGGGTTAAATTCTACGGGCAGTAAAGTATGCATGGACAGGAGAATTGGTAAGTAAACACATTAGAGTTGATGCTGGAATTAAAACTAGGACATACCAGTTTCAGAAAGAGACAAGCAAAAGAAAGCAGAAGTCTTGCAAATAGGCCACAGTACAAGCAACAAGAGAGAATACTTTTTGAGTGTGAGTGTGAGTTCAGAAAACTACGAATGTTGGTGTGTTGTGTTAATAAAAGAGCATGTATTTATAGTTTGAAGATAGGCAAGGAATAAGGCAAAGAAATAACCATGTACCAATTAGAATCAATCAGTAGAAGAACTTCCTTTAATTAAGGAGTTTAAACTTAAACGGTAATGAACAAAAGAGTATTTAAGGAAAGAGATCAAGTAAGCATCTTGTGCAAAGTAGGTAATTAGGGGTAAATACATAGGAGTTTAATTAAGGGGAGAAATTTTGAAATACACGGTTAAACAAATAAGGTAAGAACCAATCAGTACCCAATAAATCAAGGAATCGGAGATTTGCAACTATTGGTTCATGAATAACCAAGTCAGAAAGGCTAAGGAAAAGGTTTTACATAAGAAGAATCAGTAGCAATCAATTAACCCCAAAAAAAAGATTCTGATTCGAACACAAGTTGGAAAACCTTTTGAAGAAAGATTTTAACATATATAAAAGGGGTTGTCATGCTAATCAGAGGAGTCTAGTATAGAAGAATTCATACACAAAAGGATTCAAACTCAGTACATGGACCCCAAGTGAGTTTGAGAGAGCCTAGGGCTCAAATAGAACCCTAGTCCAAACACACAAGACCAAACTCGCCAAAAACCCCAAATCCTAGGGTTTTCGACTTGAATCTAATGCAAAGAAGAGGAAACAAGCAGATACAGTAGAAGGTTTAATGCAAACAGAGTCATGGAATTAATTCGAAACACAATGAGAGAAGAAGAAACAATAGAGGAAAATATGCTTAAGCAGACATAGTAAGAACACTTAATGAACATGGTAGAAAAATACAGTAGGCGAAGCATATCAAGTCGTAATGGAAGGCAAGTAGCAGAACATAGCATGTGAAAATATAGCACAGAAACATAGCATGTGAAAACATAACACAGAAACATAGTAGAAGGAAGAACAAAATATAGCAAACATAGTAGAAGAACATGTGTAAAAAAAAGAGAAAACATAAGAACATGGTAGAGACAAACATACACGAGAAAGGGAGAAGAAAGATCGGAAAACACATAAGCATTTTTTCAGAAACCCTCAAGCAGAAAGAAGTGACTTTGGAAAAAGAATTTTATAAAGGATAGTTGGGGAAACCTTTTAAAAACTCAAAGTAAAGCATGAATACACACAGATCTGAAGAGAATTGGAGAAAAACCTCGAACAGCTAGGGCTTCAGGTGAACCCTAGAACGAGAAAGGCTTTGGAAAATGTCCGATCTAACTCGGATAAGACTGGAAACAGGCTCAGGAGGCTAAGATATGCCGGAGCCAAGCCGGAGATGGTCGGACCCTCAAGTCAGTGGAGATCTGGGTGGAGACCTTTGAGGTCTAGCCTCAAACCTTCAAATACCAAGCGCACAAGAGCGATAGGAGGTGAGTATGAGGGTTTCACGGCCTGAGAAGCCATGGAAACCGGCGAGAATCGAAGGGATTAGGGTTAGCTTGGGTGGCGGCGACTAGGGTTTGCAGAGAGAATGGGAGAGGAAGGGAATTCGAGGGCAGCGGGTAGAGGGAAATGAATTAGGGTGGGGGGTTGGTAAATTAAAAGGAAGGGTGTATTGGGCCGTTGATC
>NW_017682650.1:5151-9520 GCF_001879085.1 Nicotiana attenuata | reverse complement strand
AAAGGAAAGAAAAGGGGGTTTTATATCAGATCTTGGGCCTCAAATAATTTCTCTATGTCCAAGCCCAAACTAAACCTTGAATCTGCCCAAGTCCAGCCCCATCACCCGGTCCATTTCCACCCCAGCAATACTAAACGACCCCATTTAGCAACAGGTGAATCCCACCCATTGATTTCATTTCAATCCAACGGCCCAGGGACCCCCCTCTCTTGGCATAATAATGTCCGAACTTAGAGATCCATTCAGTTCCTCCAAACACCCCTGTACCTTGTCTTCTCCCTATCTGAGCTTTAATCTGCCATGGTTATGGCGTTCCAGCTCCAAAGCACTCCAAATCCTCATCATATACTCCTCATACCCCCTGAGCATTAAACTTCCATTAGTTCCCACAAAATCCCCACCTATTCTTGTTGATTTCAGATCTAAAGGTGAGCAAAAGCCCTAGGTTGCCCAACCCGATTCGGTTTCTTGATATTCATCCTCGATTGGAGTCAGGACTTGCGTTAAAAATTGTTCTGGCCAAGAACAATTGATTAATGTTAGTTTTGGATTCGTTCGAGAGTCTCCAGTTTCCAATCAAGGCGCCTTTAACTGTTCGAATTTCGTTGCTTGCCTCGCTCGGCGAGTTGTTTCAATTCGTCGATTCAAGTCCGGTCAAATTGGTACTCCCCTCTCTTTTCTTTCAATTTTGTTTTTATTTTTCTCACTTTTGTTGCTTCGTTCCCGTTCCTTTTCTCTTTATTTATTTGGAATAGTTTCAATTTGTTTAGGGTCGTTGAGTTCATTTGGATAATGACATAGACTTAGGGTTAACTGTTAAAATCACTTTAAGTTTGGATTACCTCTTTGTTGAGTGTTAATTGATGAGTTGAATTTGTTTGATGTTTTGGGCTGTTTTTGGTCTAGTTTGGATTCTCTGATTATGGGCTAGGCAGCCCAAACCCAATTTTATTGCTCAGGGTAAGCATGAGGGTCCGGGGAGGGTAAAAACAGGGATATTTGGGGGTAGTTTAGGAAATGGGGGGAGGGGAATTTTTTGGTAACTAATTGAGAAGCTTCTAGTAAGTTGGATGAGGGGTTTAAATTGAAATTCAGACTTTTAGTAGGCTAGCTTGACCAATAAGTCAATAATTGAAGGACTTTTAAGCTAAAAAGGAAATTGAGAAAGGGTAAGAGGGTAAAATCTGAACATTCTACCGCTGCCCTAGTCCCTTGCCTATAAAGGCACCCTAAACCTGATAGGCAAGGCAGATTTTTAAGAGCTAAAAATTTCAGAAAAAAAAATAGCTGAGAGCTTAGAAATCACTGTTTCATTGAATTAAATCTTCTATAATCTTTGAGGTTTTTAAACTTCTGAACCATTTCTGATTTGCTTGGGGGTTAAAATGGAGTGAACTTGGTTTTTGTTGAGGGTTTTGGGTGGATTTCCATTGCTGTTGTTACTGTTCCATTGGGGTTTTGAAGCTGACACTGTTGTTGTTACCCTGCTGTTGACATATTGCGCTGATCCTTCCCTCTTAGTCTCCAAACGAGTTTCTGATTCTGCTTTTGTTGCACTCAGGTACACAAATCTGTAACTCTTTGGTTGTGGAGTGGATTTGAAGAAATGAAATGAAAAGGAAGAGTTGAAGCATAGAAATTACTTTACCTAGCTGATTTTGTAGTGTTATTCTGCCTTGTTTTCTAATCTAATGTGATTATCATGCCTAAGACAGCTTTGATTAAGTAGGATATAGTTATTAGTAGATGTGATATGGTGTTAGTATGGTCTAATCATGGTTGAATGATTTCTGTTCATTAATAGAGATACAATAATCTAGATCCATCATTAACTGATCCATTAACATCAGATGCTGAAATCATCTCTGGTTTTCTTTGAAATGCTGAGAAATTGAAATCATCAGGGGTTTTGAATTTGAGATGCTGGGAGCCCTTTCTTGCTTCTTCTTTTTCTGTTTTGGTTTATCTGTTATGATGTGCTACTAATTTAGCTAAAATCAGTTTGAATTCGTGTCAACTTCGCGCTAAGTCTGATCGTTTCTTAATGATTCGAGTTTGAAACTATCCCAATCCACTTTGTAGATAATGATTCATGTGTGCCTCCCTGATATGGTTTAAGTGCTTGCTAGAATTGTGTGAATTGAGTGGTGTCATTGGACTTTACTGTTGGAATACTTAGGCGTAAACTCGTCTACCGATCTACCAACTCTGTTAGCATGCCACGAGCCTCCTGCACCATTGGGGACCGGCCCACCAGGACTGGCCCGCCAGGACCATTTAGCCCGTTAAGACCGCGGGCCCGGTCCGGTCCCGGTCCCGGTCCCAGCCCGGCCTACCATACAACATTACTACTGACCTTCCTTGGGTTTTTGTTTGTTCTTTTTTTTTTTTAAAAAAAAAGAGAAGTTTGTTAGGATCATTTCGACAATGTCTGCTTCAAGTCCGATTCTTTTGTGTGTTCATTTGAAATTTATGCATTAAGCTTCTTATTAGCTTTAAGTGTTTGTTGTTAAGAATCTCTGCTAGGTGTATCTATATATGTTACACTCCATGTGCTTGGTTGACAAAGAGGAGTAAACTCTACTGTTTTCTCATTACCTCCCCTAAGAAATGTTTCCATTAAATCGTGCTTGTAGGGTAGCAGGCTTTGTTTGAGTTTGGCGATTGAAACATGTCTCTGTCTGAATTATTTGTTTGAAATCTTGTCTTCTTTTGCCATAAAGAGCTATAGCACAAGCTGCATTGCATAAATTCGTGTTGTTATGTGTCTCAAACTTGCTGGTCAATTTTGTATTAAAAATGTGATTTGGAGTATTGAAATGTGTTGTGAAAGGAAATGGAGTATACATGTTAAAGGTAAGGGTCGAGAGCACGTCAATTAAATTGGAAGGTCGGTAGTTTGGGCTAGCAGAAGTCGTGGCCCCATCACACTCTAGTTCACCTTTATTTTTGTTTGTTCAGTTATTTTATTCTTGTTATAGTCGACTTTGGATTCGGTAAAAAATAATGGTCCTAACTTATTTCAAATGTTTGCTGGGATATAGGAATTGGAAATATGTCTAGCCCAGTAGCAATGAATCACCTACATGCTTAGGCCTTTGGCTTGGTTGAGTGCAATGAGACTCTTCAGCAAAAGTACCTCGTGGATTCGGGCCTCTTTGCTCACAATCACTAGTTTACAAATATTCCTAGTTTGCTTTAGGCTCATCTAATATACTACCGTGGTTGTGGACACGTTCGCGTGACATGACTACGGTTCCTAAAAACAAAACCGGAGTATGGTTCGCACAACTTCGGCCGAACTTCCTTAATAATAATAATAAAGCGTTATTAATTGTGGACACATCCGCGTGACATGATTTTTGACGCACTAAACAAATGGGTATACATACGCGTAACCCGTTTCAAGATAATTTTCTTAATTAAAAGCGGTGAAAGAGGTAAATGCACATAGGTTCTAAAATCAGTAACTAGACAAGCCAAGTACGATCAAAGCGACCGTGCTAGAACCACGGAACTCAGGAGTGCCTAACACCTTCTCCCGGGTTAACAGAATTCCTTACCCGGATTTCTATGTTCGCAGAAATAATTAGAGTCAACTTCCTCGATTCGGGATTCTGAATTGGTGACTTCGGACACCATAAATCTCCCAAGTGGCGACTTTGAAGTTTTAAATAATAAATCCCGTTTCGATTGTCACTTTAATTGGAAAAACTCCCTTATACCTTTCTGGGGGTGTAGGTATAAGGAGGTGTGACAGCTCTGGCGACTCTGCTGGGGACAAGAACCCAGAACTTCTGGTTCAGGGTTCAAGAATTTGAGCTTGTTAATATGATTGTTGCTTGGCTTTATTTATTTGTTAATATTACTATATTTTGTGAACCTTTGTGCTGATTGTTATCTGTTTACCGCTTTAATATTGTTGAATTGTATATAATTGCCTTCTTACGCCACCCCTCTGAGTCTTTTGAAAATGGTGCATACGTTCGCGTAGCCCGCTTTTTCTTTAGAAAATATACCAAATAGAGCGAGGCTAGGCAAGCGACAATGCCGGGCAGACTTTAGTGCTCCCGGTACGTCGCCCCCTCCTCGGTCCCAGTTGTCCGCTCGGGTACCCCAAGTCTAGACCAAACCCCAGGATTTAAACCTGAAAAAATACAGCTTCATGCCGGATCCCTAGTAGGAGCGCTTGTTTGCATCATGTGCATTTGACTTAGGGGACTGAACACAGGAGTTGGGTCCGTCTATGACAGGTGTACCCAAAATAACAGACCATCCTGATGCATTCTATGTGCTATGTGAACATTTATTTGTTTCGGCTTGCATGCTGACCGGCTAGGGAAAGTAAAGCAAAAAGGAAAACCAAGAG
>NW_017682650.1:0-4093 GCF_001879085.1 Nicotiana attenuata | reverse complement strand
AGCCCAGATAACTTCATCACCAGTTACGAGGAGAGGGTAAAGGATTACAACGTGCCAGAAGGGTTTGAAGCATGGGTATCTCATTTGAAAGCTCTCAAAGCAGGTCAGGTCGAGTGGACTATAGGATGGCTCTCGAGGACAGAAGCCATATACATGACTGCTACCAAAGGCTACCTGAGATTAATGGGTGTAAGGAGTATTCAGCCATATGCACCGCAGAGGGTCTTGAGGCAGTTGGGAAGATATCAGATTGTGCTCGAAGATGAAGATCTAAGTACCCAGGTCATAGAGTTGCATCCAGAAGCTACATTGCCCGAGGCTTTAGTTCAGCAGGATTGGAATAGCTGCCGGTATCTGAAAAATGGCACCTAGGTACCAGATGTTGCAAAGGGGGAAGTAGATCCAAACTATGCTGCTTGGTTTGAGGAAAGGTTTTGTGTAAACAACGAGCCAGAGCCCGAGCCCGAGACGCCTGCCAAAAGACCTCATGTTCAAGCTTTTGACGACAAAATCCAAGAAAGATTAGCATGGGGGAAAAAAGAAAAGACATATCAAGCTGAGATTCATGCTTTGAAAGAGAAGCTGAGAAACATGGAATTCAACAATGATCTCCAAGCACAAGAAGCCGAAGGGGAGAGAAGAAAGTTGGTACAAGAGAATGAAGCTCTCCGAGCCCAAATGCGACAAATAAAAATAGCAATTGAAAACCCGGGCAGAAGCAGAAAAGACGAAAAGCTCATCTACAACCTTACCCAAAAGGCGCGTGATTTCGAGGATGATTTGTAAAAGACTGAAGCGAAGCTAGCAAATGCCCGAGCCAAGTTAGCTAAGGATGCAGGGGAACGAGCCAGTCTCGTTCGGCAACTGAAGGAGAAATACGACAAGGGGATGGTGAGTATGAAGAAAAAGGTCAAGGTCCTTGAAAATGAAATGGCTAAGCAGGCAAGAGATTTCAAAGCCGAAAGGGAGCACTGTTATGCCTTGATAGCACGGCTAGAAAGGGATTTGCAACAGTTTCAAGAACAGAACCATGCAGCCGAACAAACTTTGGAAGCTAGGGCCTGGCAGATTGGGCGTTTATTGCATGAAAAGGGTAGGATCCGAGAGAGGGTCAGGGCCATTGCGGATTACATTGTGGTGAAATTCCAAGCATGTGAGGATATGTTCCGCACCACTTTCTTCGCGGTAGTGATGACATTTGTCCGGCAAATAATGAGTGATTTGGAAAGGCTCCAAGGGGATCTTGCAGATAGGCCCGTGGCGAGGACGAACGATGCCCCGCGGACCCCAGGAACATTCGAGGCATTAATGTATTTGTGATCTTTTCTTGAGTCTGTACTTTCTTGCTGTTGAAGTCTGTCAGTTTGTTTTGAGACTGTTAGTTCTTTTGAGTCTGTATTTTCATCTTTTCAGAGTCTGTTAGTTTCCTTTTAGTCTATCAGTTTTTGTAATCAAAGCATTTGTTATTTATTTTTCATTCATATCCCCAAGAACTATGCTTGGTCTGATTCATGCGGGGTCATGATACGTAGGCAATCTCCATAGGATTCGACCATAACCAAATGAAAAATAGGAACAGAAAAGAGAGGGAAAACAAGAGAGGAAAAGAAAAGAAAAAGAGAGAAAATAAGAAACCATGAAAAGGAAACATTGGCAAAACAAGATGGAGAAATGAGAAAATAAAAAAAAAAGAAAAAGAAAAGGAAAGAAATAGAGAAAGAAGCAGAAGTTGCAAATGGAAATAAGAGAAGCTGGGATGACGCATGCAACCGGTCGAATGCATAATAGAAACAGTTAACTGCTTAGGTGCATTCATGCCCCAAATGTGCGGTTACCAATCTGTTAAAGTCCTAATCGCTAACAAGATTGTTGTTGATGTATTGAGTCCAGGCAGGTGGTTAGTTGATTGGCATTCTGGCAACTCACTCCTACAACACCCGGTCAAAAGACAAGCTGAACATGGCCAACCAAGAACTAGAGGCAAGTATTGTCGATCTGTCAAAAGAGGTGGAAGAATTGGATGTTAATGCGATGAAAGAAGAGGTGTATATGTTACAGCAGCAAATGGCTGAAATGTACCAGGCCTGGGCAAAAGGGCACCCACCACTGGTTTACCCCGCCAACCCTGCTTATATCCCCCCATTGGCCCAACCTCAGGAGCCTCTTACTGTGAATTCATCTCCAGCATTTCCCCCCTACCAACAATGCTATGGAACCACTTCCTAAACACCACCAGCTCCACCACCCAAACAAGTCCCATACCCTCCTCCACCAATCACTCCTGTTTTTGTAGCACCTCACCTGCTGCATTACACTAATCTTCCAGTGAGTCTCTGTTCGAGACTCACGACAACTAGTATTACCCCCCAAAGCCTACCTTCAAAGCTCCAGAACCATGTTCTTACACTCCTCATTTTGATCTCCCAGCGAAAACTGAAAAGCCACCTAAGAATCCCGAGCAGGAGGAGATGATTAGGAAAGTCAAGAGCTTGGAAAAATCTTTCAGGAATATACAGGGGCTAGGTAGTCAAGTAAGTGTGGCGTATAAAGACCTATGTCTGTTCCCAGATGTTCAATTACCAGCAGGGTTTAAGATGCCCAAGTTTGATTTGTACGACGGGCATGGTGATCCAGTGGCACACCTAAGAGGTTTTTGTAGCAAGATGAGAGGAGCAGGCGGGAGAGATGAATTACTGATGGTGTATTTTAGTCAAAGTTTAAGTGGCTCAGCTTTAAAATGGTACACCCGACAAGATCATGGTCGATGGTACACGTGGGACGACCTAGCCTAAGCATTCGCCTGCCATTTTCAGTATAATCTTGAAATTGTTCCAGACCGTCTGTCGTTGACGAGGATTGAGAAGAAGCCCGGTGAGAGTTTCAGAGAATATGGCTTCCGTTGGAGAGAGCAAGCAGCGGTTGACCCTCCGATGAAAGAGAGTGAAATGGTTGACTACTTCTTGCAGGCCTTAGAGCCTACTTATTTTGGTCACTTGGTGTCAGCGGTAGGGAAATCCTTTAATGAAGTGGTAAAAATGGGAAGCATGGTAGAGGAAGGACTCAAAACTAACAAAATCATGAGTTATTTAGCAATGAAGGCGACCACCCAGGCGATTCAAAACGGCACTGGGGGTGTATTGGGAAAGAAGAAGAAAGAGGACGTTGCGACAATTGAGTTAAGAGCTTGGTCCAGGGGCGCATCACCTTACTATAACCAGCCTCGACCCCACCACCAAACTTACCCCCAAACTCCATATAGCCCACCACAACACTACTGCCCACCGCCAGATCCCCATTTTTCTGTCCATCACGCTCAAACATACACTCAACCTCCTGCCCACGCACAATGGCGTGCGCCAACCCCACATAATACCTACCTAGCTCCACAAAACACCTATCCACCCCCAAGAGCTTACAGAAACCCCCCTGGAACAGGTTTCCAACCAAATCAAGCCTTCAAGAATGAGAGGCTGCAGAAGAAGAAGACTTTCACTCCATTGGGAGAATCATATACTAGTCTATTCCACAGGTTGAGACAGTTGGATATGTTGAATCCGATTGAGCCTAAACTGTCGAATCCTCCCCCGAGAAATCTTGACCACTTGGTGAATTGTGAGTATTGTTCAGGTGCTCTAGGGCATGACACAGAGAAATGCTGGCACTTGAAAACAACTATTCAAGAGCTCATTGATACCCATCGGATCGAGGTTCAAGCCCCAGAGGCGCCCAATATAAACCAGAATCCGTTGTCGGCCCATCATGAGACCAATATGATTGAGATAGTGCATAAAGGAGGAGAGCCTAAGAAGCATTCGCAGACTGTAATGATGATCAGGTCCAGTGAAGTCAGGCCGAGTGAAAAGTCAACATGTGGGAAGTCTTTGATCAAGTTGAAAGGGACAAACAGTAAACCAGTTGTGGTAATTGAGAAGGAGTCCTCAAGCGGGGTTGCAGTGAAACAGGGAAAAGCAAAAGTAGTGGTACCAGGGGCAGCAAACAAGCCTGTTGTAGTCATGGAGGGTGCTCGCACAGAGCCTGTATATCAAACATAACTCAGCTACATAATCAACAGCAAGGCCGTCCCTTGGAAATT
>NW_017682649.1:9185-9521 GCF_001879085.1 Nicotiana attenuata | reverse complement strand
ACACACACCCCACACAATAGCTTCCTAATTCCTAACTCTTGGAGTATACTCTTGGAGTATTGTCTTGACTATGACTGTCCAACGGGACGGGCCGGCCCATCCCGTCCCGCGACCCGTCCCGGTCCCGTCCCGTCCCGTCCCGTCCCGCTAAAAATTAAACGGGATGGGCCAATGTTACGCGGGACACGGGACGGGACGCCCGTTTCGTCCCGTTTGTCCCGTCCCGCTTCGTCCCGTCCCGTCCCGCGTCCCGTCCCGTCCCGCCTGTTTTTTTTTTTTTTTTATTTAAAAACTAGCCGTTGGGCAACGGCTTAAATTGCAAAAAATAGCCGTTGC
>NW_017682649.1:0-7578 GCF_001879085.1 Nicotiana attenuata | reverse complement strand
AAAAGGTTGCAGCAGTGAAAAATTGGCCTAGACCTACCACTCCAACAGAGATTCGCAGTTTCTTGGGTTTGGCCAGGTACTACAGAAGATTTGTGGAGGGGTTTTCTACTCTCGCCTCTCCATTGACTAAATTGACCCAGAAAGCAGTTAAGTTCCAGTGGTCAGATGCTTGTGAGAAGAGCTTCCAAGAATTGAAATCAAGATTGACTTCAGCACCGGTATTAACCCTGCCAGAGGGTACAGAGGGGTTTGTGGTGTATTGCGATGCTTCAAGGATCGGGCTCGGGTGCGTGTTAATGCAACATGGCAAGGTTATAGCCTACGCTTCTAGGCAACTCAAGAATCATGAAAAGAACTCTCCGTGCCACGACTTAGAGCTTGCAGCAGTAGTGTTTGCGCTAAAGATTTGGCGACATTATCTATATGGGGTCCATGTGGATATGTTCACAGACCACAAGAGCCTTCAATATGTTTTCAAACAGAAGGAGTTGAATCTGAGGTAGAGAAGATGGCTGGAGTTACTCAAAGGACTATGACATTGACATTCTCTATCACCCGGGAAAGGCTAACGTTGTGGCTGATGCTCTTAGTCGAAAATCTATGGGAAGTTTGGCTCATTTGAAGGCGCCTCTGAGGCCGTTGGCCCGGGAGGTTCATCAGTTGGCTAGTTTGGGAGTTCGCCTTGCGGACTCTAGTGAAGGAGGGATAATTGTGCAGAATAGGGCGGAATCGTCGCTCGTGCCGGAGGTGAAAGAAAAGCAATTCAATGATCCATTATTAGTACAGTTGAAAGAGGGGATTCATAAACACAAGACCACAACTTTTTCCCTCAGCATGGATGATGGCACCCTACGATGCCAGGGCCGCCTATGTGTTCCGGATATTGATAGTCTTCGGGAAAGGATCATGACAGAAGCTCACACTTCCAGGTATTCAGTGCACCTAGGTTCTACAAAAATGTATCATGATCTTAAGGAAGTTTATTGGTGGAACAACATGAAGAGGGATGTGGCAGACTTTGTGGCAAGGTGTCCGAACTGTCAGCAATTGAAGGCTGAACATCAAAGACCCGGAGGACTGGCTAAAAGCATAGAAATCTTAATGTGGAAATGGGAAATGATCAACATGGATTTTGTGGTGGGGTTGCCGCGCACTCCGCGCAAGTTCAACTCAATTTGGGTGATTGTGGATCGACTCACGAAATCAGCACACTTCTTGCTAGTAAAATCTACCGACACAGCGGAACAGTATGCTCAGTTGTATATTAAGGAAATAGACAGGTTGCATGGTACTCCAGTCTCAATCATTTCTGACCGAGGGGCTCAATTCACAGCCAACTTTTGGAAGAAATTTCAGCAAGGTTTGGGCACACAGGTAAATCTTAGCACAGCCTTTCACCCCCAGACTGACGGGCAAGCAGAGCGGACTATTCAGACGCTTGAGGACATGTTACGTGCTTGTACTCTTGATTTCAAAGGTAGCTGGGATGATCATTTGCCACTTATAGAGTTTGCTTACAACAATAGCTTCCACGCTAGTACCCAGATGGCACCATTTGAGGCACTATGTGGTAGAAGATGTAGGTCTCCCATTGGGTGGTTCGAGGATGGAGAAGCTGAATTAATAGGGCCGGATCTTGTGCACCAGGCCATGGAGAGAGTCAAACTTATCAAGGAAAGGTTGAAAACTACTCAGAGTCGCCAAAAGTCTTATTCAGACGTCTGTCGTAGGGATTTGGAGTTCAAAGAAGATGATTGGGTATTCTTAAAGGTTTCCCCCATGAAGGGTATCATGCGGTTTGGGAAGAAAGGAAAGTTGAACCCAAGGTATGTCGGACTGTACAGAATCATCCAGCGGATTGGTCAGGTGGCGTACAAGCTTGAGTTGCCACCCGATATGTCATTGGTACACCCAGTCTTTCATGTATCTATGTTGAAGAATGTAGTGGGATACGTCCACTATTGTGCTAGTTGAAGCTATTGAGGTCAATGAGGAACTGTCCTATGAAGAAGTTCCAGTTGCCATTCTTGACTGGCAGGTCCGAAAATTGAGAAATAAGGAAATTGCCTCCGTAAAGGTGTTATGGAGAAACCAGCAGGTTGAGGAAGCCACTTGGGAAGCCGAGGAAGAAATGAGAAGGAAGTACCCACATTTGTTTGTATAGCCATATAGTAGCTTCCATCCATTTGGTCCCTATGAACTATGTATCTTTGATTTGATCTATGTAAAACGGTTCTGTTTCATTTTGGTTATATGATTGCCTATGCGGCCATGGTTAGCATTGTACAGGTTATGTCGTGTTTACGGAGTATGTATATGCTGTTAGGATATGTTTCTGGGGCTCTCTGACAGGTGGATAGGCCTAGGTACAAGGGAAACTCTGGCAAAATTTCCGAAAGTTTAAGGGGTTAACCAAATTTGGGTCTACTATATTGTTTCGTGTTGTGAAAAACTGAGGTTGCGTAAAGATTTCCCATGAGTGGACCTTGACCCTCATTCGAGGGCGAATGATCTTAAGTGGGGGAGGATGTAAGGCCCCGTGAAGCATTTAGTGCAGAAGTGCAGCATGAGTACGTAAATCAACACGTACATAATAAGTATCTAGCCTAACCCCGGAGAAGTAGTGGCGAGGGGTCGACATCGACACTTACTAGAGGTCCAAATAAATAATATGATAATTCATAACAGATATGAAGTGCACAACAATAGTGAGGTAAAATCTAAAATTTCATAATGTTCCGATTATTCCCTTTAAAGCATAAGTTTCTCGTTCTTGCATTCTACCTTAATATCTCAGAAAATGTCAAGGGTCAATACCTAATAAATAAGAAATACTGTAAAGTGTGGGGCATCAGTAGGAATGTCACGACTCCGATTCGCCCTCCATGAATAATCGTGACGGCACCTAGTCCCTACGACTAGGTAGCCTAATAATGCGGAAAAATAAACCAAATTGCGGAAGAAAAATAGATAAAATTCGAAATAGTGAATAAAATAGTGTTTGATAGTGTAAGGCCCCGTGAAAATTCCTACTCAAAACCTGAGAGATCGTAGTTCCAAGTTAGGAATACGTGTTAGGAATTTGTAAAATTCTTCGCGGCGAGCAAGCTTGCCGCGGCTCGGACCCTTTGGACCGGTCTGTGCACTAAAAAGGTCAAGAAATAATGTTTTCCAGAAAAGTGTGATTATGCGGTCGAGAATGCGGTCGCATAACAGGTATGCGGACAGCATAGTCACCTCAGAGTGAAATAGTGTGTTGGTCAAATTTGAGGTCAACTATGCGGTCAATTATGCGATCGCATAATCGATATGCGGACCGCATAATCCCTTTGGGATTTTGTAAGGGGCAGTTCTGCGGTGCATTATGTGACCATAGAACGGGTATGCGGACCACATTTCTGTCGCATACCCAAACAATGTCTTCAGGTTTTGGGGAGCATTTTGCGGTCCATTATGCGGACCGCATGTCA
This sequence comes from Nicotiana attenuata, assembly GCF_001879085.1. Taxonomy (NCBI): domain Eukaryota; kingdom Viridiplantae; phylum Streptophyta; class Magnoliopsida; order Solanales; family Solanaceae; genus Nicotiana; species Nicotiana attenuata. The sequence continues at coordinate 4,108 of NW_017682649.1, read as the reverse complement.
GCTTTGCGATCGCAAATGCGATCGCAGATTTGAGTCGGGCTCCTATTTTCTAATTTTTAAAACCCGACCCCCTGTCGATATATCTTGTACAATAGCTCATTTTGAGCCTATTTCTTGGTACTTTTAGAGTGAGAAAGAGGGTCTAAGAGAGGGGAAGTGCTTAGCATCAAAATTTCTCCACAAATCTTTGTTAAACATTGAAGATAATCAAGTGAGGCACCTAAACCTTCATCCCAAGAGGTAAGACTTCATCACCTCAGCTCTTAAATTTTCAACAAAGCCATAAGGGGTCATTAGTGAGGTAATTTATGGGTACAAGAATAGGCTTCTTGCATGCATACAGAATTATGGGGTATTGGGAAGTTGTGAACTGAAAAGAAAGTAATTAGGATATAATATGATAAGAAATCTTTCACAAAAAGGACCTAAGATCACAATGCACCCCTAGTGCTTGATAATATGCTCAAACGAGCTAGAATCTTAATCTTGTCCCTAATACTTGGTTCAATTTGTAATTCTTATACAATAGATCGAAGTGCTAAGAGTTCCGGAATTTTGTAAGGATTAAGGAAAGTTTTATTGAGGTATGTATGGCTAAAACCCCGTCTTTTAGAAATTGAGCTTCGTCGGTGATTGTGTGAACATGGTAAGATTAAAGTTGAATTATTGCATTGCTTATTGTTGTACATGAGTTGGCATTGTAACCTTATATGTGTGAGAAAAGGGGACTCAACATGACCAACGTGCTATCTTGATAACTTGGAAAGGGGGAAAAGGTATGAATTATGTATTGAAATGCTTAGACCTTAAATCGAGATTGAAGCTGAATATATTATGCCGTCTGTGTGAAGTCGTATCCATGCTTACAATTTTAATTGCTCTTGTGTGCATCTACTGTCCTAAATGGCAAAGCTAATATTGAAATTGGGAATAATGTAAAATGCGGCCTAGTGCCAAGAATGATGTGATAAGTTGTGGCCCCAAGTGCCTATGAAATGATATATGTGAAATGAAATGACTAATGAGAAAGGAACAACACCGTGGTAAGGCGGCCTAGCTGATCGTGCCGGGATCGGACGCCATGCCGCACACATGGTGGTATTATGCTGAAATTGAATTCCAAAAAAAGAGTAAAATGAGATTGTGATTGAAGCATATGCCTCAAATGAGGCAACCAAGCTGATCGGGTCGAGATCGGACTCCGCTCAAGATAGCGGTGGTATTGTGAGCAATGATGAATAATGTGAAATGTCCCAAACTAAAAATACGGGAAAATGATGTGAAAGTTGTATGATTCCTTTATTTGATAATGTTGTGATAGTTTAAAGCTTTTGAGTTATACTTGTGACTTCTTATTCTTGTATGAAAGTTCTTTCTAATTAGATGGTGTTTAGTTATACATACTAGTATTGTTCCATGGTACTAACATCCCTTTTGCTGCTGTCTCTACATTTTTAAATGAATGTAGGTGGCTCTATAGCGGACAGTGCCGATCGTGCGTAGCGGAGTGTCCTCATCCCGAAGACTTGGTGAGCCCCTTTTTCCTTCAAGGGGTTATGATGTACTTCTTTGTTGTAGACTTCTATTTTGAGGTATAGCCGGGGCCTTGTTGCCGGCATTGTCATAATTCGTCTTTTGTATCCATAGAGGCTCCGTAGACATTGTGTGGGTTATGTATGGGTGTTTGTTGGGTTAATGATCTGTGTTATAACTCTATTCTCTAGCTCGCCTAAGCAATGACTGTATAAAATCTTGGAAACTTAGCCATGATTTAAGATGTGTGATATAAAGTTGAACTAACAATGTTGGATGCTCAAGTCGCTATTGTCTAATTAATCGAAAGCTGGATTCCCTAACCATTTTGAGTTGGGTAGGAAGTGTCAATAAGGCTTGCTCAGTTGGGTTCACTCGATTGAGCGCTGGTCGCGCTCCTTTGATTTTGGGGCGTGACAAATAGTGCCGCTCGGCATACACAATCTCAACTCTCGAAAACATATACTTTTCCCAAAACCCAGAATCTCATGATCACAAGCTAAGGATACTACATAGTGCTCTAACTCCAGAATGTCTAAAACAAAGTAAATATAGAAGGGCTGTAACTACAAGAGAGAATGGAGAGAGACTCCTTGGTCTGCGGATGCGGAAGATGTACCTCGAAGTCTCCGAAAGATCACCTCGCCTCAAGGATGGTAAGTCTGAGTAGAGGTACCTAGATCTGCACATGAAAGACATGCACAGGAAGGGCATGAGTACACCACAGTGGTACTCAGTAAGTGCCAAGCCTAACCTCGGTGGGGTGGTGAAGAGGAAGGTCAGGGCCCTACTGAGATTAAATAAAATATAAAGTTCGACAATGTAGAACAGAGCAATATAAATGAGTACAGTAGTAAGAGTAACACAGGATATACATGATAACGACAACCGAAAACAGAAACAAGTAATCACAGTAAACAAATACAGCTCAACGCCGAGGTAACAGCCGGGGGATCTCCCAGGATACCGTCTTGTAGTCCCCAAATATAATATCCAGTGGATCTCCCGGGTGCAGTCCCGTAGTCCAACTCATAAATGCGCGGGGATCTACCGGAATACCACATCCGTAGTCCCAAATCTAAATACTCAATACTGGGAGAATCTACCAGGTGCAATGCCGTAGTTCCAATGTAAAAGTGCAAGAGGATCTCCCGGAATACAAATCCGTAGTCCCAAAGTAACATACATGGGGATCTCTCGGGATACCGTCCCGTAGTCCCAAAGTAAATGCACAACAGCAACAAGAAGAATACTCAATTCAATCAAATTTCACACCGAGATAAAGCAGGTATTTCTAACCTAGCATTGCTGCACATAATTCAAATAGGGCAGTAGAACAAATAAGCAGTTAAATCAATTAGGCATGCTTCCCTAAGCTAACAATAGGCTTAACTTGCAAGTAGTGTAAACAGGAAAGGAAAACACAATTCTAAGTACTTAATGGAAACCGGATTTTTCAACAATTAGCACAAGTACGCACTCGTCACCTTACATACAAGGCATTTCAATTAACAAATATACCAAATCCTAAGGGGAAGGTCCCCCACACAAGGTTAGGCAAGCCACTTACCTCGAACCAGCTCAAAATCAACCCAAAACCACGTTCTTGCCACGAGTATTCGACTCCAAATGGCCCAAATCTATTCAATTCAATTGCATAATGTAAATAATACTTCAAGTAACTAATTCTATAAATAAATTCTAAGCTAATGCACAAAATTAGGTGAAATGACCAAAATGCCCCTCGGGCCCACGTCACAGAATCGGGTAAAATTTATATTTTCAGAATCCGCATACTCTCACAAGTTCATGCATACCAAAATTATCCAAATCCAAGGTCAAATTCCACATCAAAATTCGAATTCTAGGTCTAACAACCTTCTTCCCATTTTTCTAAATTTTCATCTCCAAATCCGAATTTAAATGACAAAACTAAGATAAGATTAATGGAATATAACTAGAAAGGAACAAGGAATCGTTACCCAATGATCTTCTCTTCAAAAACCTCACAAAATCGCCCTACCCCGAGCTCCAAATTTGATTTTTCCAAGTTTTGAACAAAACCCTCGATTCTGCCCAGTAAAACCGCATCTGCGGTCCTGGGACCGCACCTGCGGTCCCGCTTCTACGGAGCCAAGGTCGCACCTGCAACTTCTCACTTAAATCAATTTTCCGCTTCTGTGACACATTTTCCGCACCTGCGGTCTCGCAGGTGCATTAACCTTCTCGCACCTGCGGCTCCTGGAGCTGGACCAAATTTCCGCTTCTGCGGTCCAATAGCCGCTTCTGCGGCTCCGCACCTGCGGTCCCACACACGCAGGTGCGGTTATGATAGGTTCAGCAATGCAAAAATCTTCCTAAGTCCAAATTCAACTTGCGTCAAGCACCCGAAACTCACTCGAGGCCCCCAAGACCTCAACCAAAAACACAAACAAGTCTAATACCACTGCCTAAACTTATACCAATCCTTAAAACACGTAAAACAACATCGAAACACCAATTAACATCGAATTCAAGCCTAAGAACTCAAAAACTCAAAATTTATGCTTTCATTCAAAAAGTCTAATCAAACCTC